>NW_022589700.1:0-128172 GCF_009834535.1 Camelus ferus | reverse complement strand
GGTTGCAGGAGAAACTTTTACTGTGTTTCTCAGTCTGTTTCCTAGTGCCGTTTTGAAGTTCCTGCAGTTTTTCACTGTTAAAACGGTGTTGGAGCTAGTACCTTCCTATATATGTATGGAGTGGAGTTTGGAAACTGAAAAGAAACTTTGTGTTCCCAACATGCTAGTTGAAGGACTTCTTCACACACACTTATCTCTCAAAAACTGAGCATGTGGGAGACCGTTCGTTCATCTAGCCAATTGGATCGTGGTGCAGGAGAAAGTTTTTCTATGGTTTCTCAGTCGATTCCTGTGTCAGGTTTGAAGTTCCTGCAGTTTTCACTGTAAAACGGAGTTGGAGCAGACCTTCCCATATATATGTATGGAGTGGAGTTGGAAACTGAAAAAGAAACTTTGTGTGTTCCCAACAAGCTTGTTGAAAGACGGCTTTCACACACACTTATCTCTCAAAACTGAGCATGTGGGGAGACGTTCGTTCATCTAGCACAATTGGAACGGGTTACAGGAGAAACTTTTACTGTGGTTTCTCAGTCTGTTTCCTAGTGCCGGTTTGAAGTTCCTGCAGTTTTCACTGTAAAACGGAGTTGGAGCTAGTACCTTCCCATATATATGTATGGAGTGTAGTTGGAAACTGAAAAGAAACTTTGTGTTCCCAACAAGCTAGTTGAAGGACGGCTTTCACACACACTTATCTCTCAAAACTGAGCATGTGGAGAGACGTTCGTTCATCTAGCACAAAGGGAACGGGTTGCAGGAGAAACTTTTACTCTGGTTTCTCAGTCTGTTTCCTAGTGCCGGTTTGAAGTTCCTGCAGTTTTCACTGTAAAACCGAGTTGAAGCTACTACCTTCCCATATATATGTATGGAGTGGAGTTGGAAACTGAAAAGAAACTTTGTGTTCCCAACAAGCTATTTGAAGGACGGCTTTCACACACAATTATCTCTCAAAACTGAGCATGTGGAGAGACGTTCGTTCATCTAGCAAAAAAGGGAACGGGTTGCAGGAGAAACTTTTACTCTGGTTTCTCAGTCTGTTTGCTAGTGCCGGTTTGAAGTTCCTGCAGCTTTCACTGTAAATCCGAGTTGGAGCTAGTACCTTCCCGTATATATGTATGGAGTGGAGTTGGAAACTGAAAAGAAACTTTGTGTTCCCAACAATCTAGTAGAAGGACTGCTTTCACACACACTTATCTCTCAAAACTGAGCATGTGGAGAGACGTTCGTTCATCTAGCACAAAGGGAACGGTTTGCAGGAGAAACTTTTACTCTGGTTTCTCAGTCTGTTTCCTAGTGCCGGTTTGAAGTTACTGCAGTTTTCACTGTTAAACCGAGTTGGAGCTAATACCTTCCCATATATATGTATAGAGTGGAGTTGGAAACTGAAAAGAAACTTTGTGTTCCCAACAAGCTAGTTGAAGGACTTCTTTCACACACACTTATCTCTCAAAATTGAGCATGTGGAGAGACATTCGTTCATCTAGCACAAAGGGAACGGGTTGCAGGAGAAACTTTTACTCTGGTTTCTCAGTCTGTTTCCTAGTGCCGGTTGGATGTTCCTGCAGTTTTCACTGTAAAACGGAGTTGGAGCTAGTACCTTCCCATATATATCTATGGAGTGGAGTTGGAAACTGAAAAGAAACTTTGTGTTCCCAACAAGCTAGTTGAACAACGGCTTTCACACACACTTATTTCCCAAAACTGAGCATGTGGAGAGACGTTCGTTCATCTAGCACAATTGGAACGGGGTGCAGGAGAAACTTTTACTCTGGTTTCTCAGTCTGTTTCCTAGTGCCGGTTTGAAGTTCCTGCAGTTTTCACTGTAAAACGGAGTTGGAGCTAGTACCTTCCCATATATATGTATCGTGTGGAGTTGGAAACTGTAAAGAAACATTGTGTTCCCAACAAGCTAGTTGAAGGACGGCTTTCACACACACTTATCTCTCAAAACTGAGATGTGGGGAGACGTTCGTTCATCTAGCACAATTGGAACGTGGTGCAGGAGTAAGTTTTCTATGGTTTCTCAGTCTGATTCCTAGTGCCGGTTTGAAGTTCCTGCAGTTTTCACTGTAAAACGGAGTTGGAGCAAGTACCTTCCCATATATATGTATGGAGTGGAGTTGGAAACTGAAAAGAAACTTTGTGTTCCCAACAAGCTTGTTGAAGTACGGCTTTCACACACACTTATCTCTCAAAACTGAGCATGTGGAGAGACGTTCGTTCATCTAGCAAAAAAGGGAACGGGTTGCAGGAGAAACTTTTACTGTGGTTTCTCAGTCTGTTTCCTAGTGCCGTTTTGAAGTTCCTGCAGTTTTCACTGTAAAACGGTGTTGGAGCTAGTACCTTCCTATATATATGTATGGAGTGGAGTTGGAAACTGAAAAGAAACTTTGTGTTCCCAACATGCTAGTTGAAGGACTTCTTTCACACACACTTATCTCTCAAAACTGAGCATGTGGAGAGACGTTCGTTCATCTAGCACAATTGGAACGGGGAGCAGGAGAAACTTTTACTCTGGTTTCTCAGTCTGTTTCCTAGTGCCGGTTAGAAGTTCCTGCAGTTTTCACTGTAAAACGGAGTTGGAGCTAGTATCTTCCCATATATATGTATGGAGTGGAGTTGGAAACTGAAAAGAAACTTTGTGTTCCCAACAAGCTTGTTGAAGTACTTTTTCACACACACTTATCTCTCAAAACTGAGCATGTGGGGAGAAGTTCGTTCATCTAGCACAAAGGGAACGGGTTGCAGGAGAAACTTTTACTCTGCTTTCTCAGTCTGTTTCCTAGTGCCGGTTTGAAGTTACTGCAGTTTTCACTGTTAAACCGAGTTGGAGCTAGTACCTTCCCATATATATGTATAGAGTGGAGTTGGAAACTGAAAAGAACCTTTGTGTTCCCAACAAGCTAGTTGAAGGACTTCTTTCACACATACTTAGCTCTCAAAATTGAGCATGTGGAGAGACGTTCGTTCATCTAGCACAAAGGGAACGGGTTGCAGGAGAAACTTTTACTCTGGTTTCTCAGTCTGTTTCCTAGTGCCGGTTTGAAGTTCCTGCAGTTTTCACTGTAAACGGAGTTGGAGCTAGTACCTTCCCATATATATCTATGGAATGGAGTTGGAAACTGAAAAGAAACTTTGTGTTCGCAACAAGCTAGTTGAACAACGGCTTTCACACACACTTATCTCCCAAAACTGAGCATGTGGAGAGACGTTCGTTCATCTAGCACAATTGGAACGGGTTGCAGGAGAAACTTTTACTCTGGTTTCTCAGTCTGTTTCCTAGTGCCGGTTTGAAGTTCCTGCAGTTTTCACTGTAAAACCGAGTTGGAGCTAGTACCTTCCCATATATATGTATGGAGTGGAGTTGGAAACTGAAAAGAAACTTTTGTTCCCAACAAGCTAGTTGAAGGACGGCTTTCACACACACTTATCTCTCAAAACTGAGCATGTGGAGAGACGTTCGTTCATCTAGCACAAAGGGAACGGGTTGCAGGAGAAACTTTTACTCTGGTTTCTCAGTCTGTTTCCTAGTGCCGGTTTGAAGTTCCTGCAGTTTTCACTGTAAAACCGAGTTGAAGCTAGTACCTTCCCATATATATGTATGGAGTGGAGTTGGAAACTGAAAAGAAACTTTGTGTTCCCAACAAGCTAGTTGAAGGACGGCTTTCACACACACTTATCTCTCAAAACTGAGCATGTGGGGAGACGTTCGTTCATCTAGCACAATTGGAACGTGGTGCAGGAGAAAGTTTTACTATGGTTTCTCAGTCTGATTCCTATTGCCGGTTTGAAGTTCCTGCAGTTTTCACTGTAAAACGGAGTTGGAAGCTAGTACCTTCCCATATATATGTATGGAGTGGAGTTGGAAACTGAAAAGAAACTTTGTGTTCCCAACAAGCTTAGTTGAAGGACGGCTTTCACACACACTTATCTCTCAAAACTTAGCATGTGGAGAGACGTTCGTTCATCTAGCAAAAAAGGGAACGGGTTGCAGGAGAAACTTTTACTGTGGTTTCTCAGTCTGTTTCCTAGTGCCGGTTTGAAGTTCCTGCAGTTTTCACTGTAAAACGGAGTTGGAGCTAGTACCTTCCCATATATATGTATGGGTGGAGTTGGAAACTGAAAAGAAACTTTGTGTTCCCAACAAGCTAGTTGAAGGACGGCTTTCACACACACTTATCTCTCAAAACTGAGCATGTGGGAGAGACGTTCGTTCATCTAGCACAATTGGAACGTGGTGCAGGAGTAAAGTTTTACTATGGTTTCTCAGTCTGATTCCTAGTGCCGGTTTGAAGTTCCTGCAGTTTTCACTGTAAAACGGAGTTAGAGCTAGTACCTTCCCATATATATGTATGGAGTGGAGTTGGAAACTGAAAAGAAACTTTGTGTTCCCAACAAGCTTGTTGAAGGACGGCTTTCACACACACTTATCTCTCAAAACTGAGCATGTGGAGAGACGTTCGTTCATCTAGCAAAAAAGGGAACGGGTTGCAAGAGAAACTTTTACTGTGGTTTCTCAGTCTGTTTCCTAGTGCCGTTTTGAAGTTCCTGCAGTTTTCACTGTAAAACGGATTTGGAGCTTGTACCTTCCCATATATATGTATGGAGTGGAGTTGGAAACTGAAAAGAAACTTTGTGTTCCCAACATGCTAGTTGAAGGACTTCTTTCACACACACATATCTCTCAAAACTGAGCATGTGGAGAGACGTTCGTTCATCTAGCACAATTGGAACGGGGAGCAGGAGAAACTTTTACTCTGGTTTCTCAGTCTGTTTCCTAGTGCCGGTTAGAAGTTCCTGCAGTTTTCACTTAAAACGGAGTTGGAGCTAGTACCTTCCCATATATATCTATGGAGTGGAGTTGGAAACTGAAAAGAAACTTTGTGTTCGCAACAAGCTAGTTGAACAACGGCTTTCACACACACTTATCTCCCAAAACTGAGCATGTGGAGAGACGTTCGTTCATCTAGCACAATTGGAACGGGGTGCAGGAGAAACTTTTACTCTGGATTTCTCAGTCTGTTTCCTAGTGCCGGTTTGAAGTTCCTGCAGTTTTCACTGTAAAACGGAGTTGGAGCTAAGTACCTTCCCATATATATGTATGGAGTGGAGTTGGAAACTGAAAAGAAACTTTGTGTTCCCAACAAGCTAGTTGAAGGACGGCTTTCACACACACTTATCTCTCAAAACTGAGATGTGGGAGAGACGTTCGTTCATCTAGCACAATTGGAACGTGGTTCAGGAGTAAGTTTTACTATGGTTTCTCAGTCTGATTCCTAGTGCCGGTTTGAAGTTCCTGCAGTTTTCACTGTAAAACGGAGTTGGAGCTAGTACCTTCCCATATATATGTATGGAGTGGAGTTGGAATCTGAAAAGAAACTTTGTGTTCCCAACAAGCTAGTTGAAGGACTTCTTTCACACACACTTATCTCTCAAAATTGAGCATGTGGAGAGACGTTCGTTCATCTAGCACAAAGGGAACGGGTTGCAGGGGAAACTTTTACTCTGGTTTCTCAGTCTGTTTCCTAGTGCCGGTTTGAAGTTCCTGCAGTTTTCACTGTAAAACGGAGTTGGAGCTAGTACCTTCCCATATATATGTATGGAGTGGAGTTGGAAACTGAAAAGAAACTTTGATGTTCCCAACAAGCTAGTTGAAGGACGGCTTTCACACACACTTATCTCTCAAAACTGAGCATGTGGAGAGACGTTCGTTCATCTAGCAAAAAGGGAACGGGTTGCAGGAGAAACTTTTACTGTGGTTTCTCAGTCTGTTTCCTAGTGCCGTTTTGAAGTTCCTGTAGTTTTTCACTGTAAAACCGAGTTGGAGCTAGTACCTTCCCATATATATGAATGGAGTGGAGTTGGAAACTGAAAAGAAACTTTGTGTTAACAACAAGCTAGATGAAGGAATTCTTTCACACACACTTATCTCTCAAAAGTGAGCATGTGGGGAGACGTTCGTTCATCTAGCACAATTGGAACGGGGTGCAGGAGAAACTTTACTCTGGTTTCTCAGTCTGTTTCCTAGTGCCGGTTTGAAGTTCCTGCAGTTTTCACTGTAAAACGGAGTTGGAGCTAGTACCTTCCCATATATATGTATGGAGTGGAGTTGGAAACTGAAAAGAAACTTTGAGTTCCCAACAAGCTAGTTGAAGGACTGGCTTTCACACACACTTATCTCTCAAAACTGAGCATGTGGAGAGACGTTCGTTCATCTAGCACAAAGGGAACGGGTTGCAGGAGAAACTTTTACTGTGGTTTCTCAGTCTGTTTCCTAGTGCTGTTTGAAGTTCCTGAAGTTTTCACTGTAAAACCGAGTTGGAGCTAGTACCTTCCCATATATATGTATGGAGTGGAGTTGGAAACTGAAAAGAAACTTTGTGTTCCCAACAAGCTAGTTGAAGGACGGCTTTCACACAAACTTATCTCTCAAAACTGAGATGTGGGGAGACGTTCGTTCATCTAGCACAATTGGAACGTGGTGCAGGAGAAAGTTTTTCTATGGTTTCTCAGTCTGATTCCTAGTGCCGGTTTGAAGTTCCTGCAGTTTTCACTGTAAAACGGAGTTGGAGCAAGTACCTTCCCATATATATGTATGGAGTGGAGTTGGAAACTGAAAAGAAACTTTGTGTTCCCAACAAGCTAGTTGAAGTACTTTTTCACACACACTTATCTCTCAAAACTGAGCATGTGGAGAGACGTTCGTTCATCTAGCACAAAGGGAACGGGTTGCAGGAGAAACTTTTACTCTGGTTTCTTAGTCTGTTTCCTAGTGCCGGTTTGAAGTTCCTGCAGTTTTCACTGTAAAACGGAGTTGGAGCTAGTACCTTCCCATATATATGTATGGAGTGGAGTTGGAAACTGAAAAGAACCTTTGTGTTCCCAACAAGCTAGTTGAAGGACTTCTTTCACACATACTTATCTCTCAAAATTGAGCATGTGGAGAGACGTTCGTTCATCTAGCACAAAGGGAACGGGTTGCAGGAGAAACTTTTACTCTGGTTTCTCAGTCTGTTTCCTAGTGCCGGTTTGAAGTTCCTGCAGTTTTCACTGTAAAACGGAGTTGGAGCTAGTACCTTCCCATATATATGTATGGAATGGAGTTGGAAACTGAAAAGAAACTTTGTGTTCGCAACAAGCTAGTTGAACAAAGGCTTTCACACACACTTATCTCTCAAAACTGAGCATGTGGAGAGACGTTCGTTCATCTAGCACAATTGGAACGGGTTGCAGGAGAAACTTTTACTCTGGTATCTCAGTCTGTTTCCTAGTGCCGGTTTGAAGTTCCTGCAGTTTTCACTGTAAAACGGAGTTGGAGCTAGTACCTTCCCATATATATGTATGGAGTGGAGTTGGAAACTGAAAAGAAACTTTGTGTTCCCAACAAGCTAGTTGAAGGACGGCTTTCACACACACTTATCTCTCAAAACTGAGCATGTGGAGAGACGTTCGTTCATCTAGCACAAAGGGAACGGGTTGCAGGAGAAACTTTTACTCTGGTTTCTCAGTCTGTTTCCTAGTGCCGGTTTGAAGTTCCTGCAGTTTTCACTGTAAAACCGAGTTGAAGCTAGTACCTTCCCATATATATGTATGGAGTGGAGTTGGAAACTGAAAAGAAACTTTGTGTTCCCAACAAGCTAGTTGAAGGACGGCTTTCACACAAACTTATCTCTCAAAACTGAGATGTGGGGAGACGTTCGTTCATCTAGCACAATTGGAACGTGGTGCAGGAGTAAGTTTTTCTATGGTTTCTCAGTCTGATTCCTAGTGCCGGTTTGAAGTTCCTGCAGTTTTCACTGTAAAACGGAGTTGGAGCAAGTACCTTCCCATATATATGTATGGAGTGGAGTTGGAAACTGAAAAGAAACTTTGTGTTCCCAACAAGCTTGTTGAAGGACGGCTTTCACACACACTTATCTCTCAAAACTGAGCATGTGGAGAGACGTTCGTTCATCTAGCAAAAAGGGAACGGGTTGCAGGAGAAACTTTTACTGTGGTTTCTCAGTCTGTTTCCTAGTGCCGGTTTGAAGTTCCTGCAGTTTTCACTGTAAAACGGAGTTGGAGCTAGTAGCTTCCCATATATATGTATGGAGTGGAGTTGGAAACTGAAAAGAAACTTTATGTTCCCAACAAGCTAGTTGAAGTAAGGCTTTCACACACACTTATCTCTCAAAACTGAGATGTGGGGAGACGTTCGTTCATCTAGCACAATTGGAACGTGGTGCAGGAGTAAGTTTTTCTATGGTTTCTCAGTCTGATTCCTAGTGCCGGTTTGAAGTTCCTGCAGTTTTCACTGTAAAACGGAGTTAGAGCTAAGTACCTTCCCATATATATGTATGGAGTGGAGTTGGAAACTGAAAAGAACCTTTGTGTTCCCAACAAGCTAGTTGAAGGACTTCTTTCACACATACTTATCTCTCAAAATTGAGCATGTGGAGAGACGTTCGTTCATCTAGCACAAAGGGAACGGGTTGCAGGAGAAACTTTTACTCTGGTTTCTCAGTCTGTTTCCTAGTGCCGGTTTGAAGTTCCTGCAGTTTTCACTGTAAAACGGAGTTGGAGCTAGTACCTTCCCATATATATGTATGGAGTGGAGTTGGAAACTGAAAAGAAACTTTGTGTTCCCAACAAGCTAGTTGAAGTACGCTTTTCACACACACTTATCTCTCAAAACTGAGCATGTGGAGAGACGTTCGTTCATCTAGCACAAAGGGAACGGGTTGCAGGAGAAACTTTTACTCTGGTTTCTCAGTCTGTTTCCTAGTGCCGGTTTGAAGTTCCTGCAGTTTTCACTGTTAAACCGAGTTGGAGCTAGTACCTTCCCATATATATGTATAGGAGTGGAGTTGGAAACTGAAAAGAAACTTTGTGTTCCCAACAAGCTAGTTGAAGGACTTCTTTCACACACACTTATCTCTCAAAACTGAGCATGTGGAGAGACGTTCGTTCATCTAGCACAAAGGGAACGGGTTGCAGGAGAAACTTTTACTGTGGTTTCTCAGTCTGTTTCCTAGTGCCGTTTTGAAGTTCCTGCAGTTTTCACTGTAAAACGTAGTTGGAGCTAGTACCTTCCCATATATATGTATGGAGTGGAGTTGGAAACTGAAAAGAAACTTTGTGTTCGCAACAAGCTAGTTGAACAAAGGCTTTCACACACACTTATCTCCCAAAACTGAGCATGTGGAGAGACGTTCGTTCATCTAGCACAATTGGAACGGGTTGCAGGAGAAAGTTTTACTCTGGTTTCTCAGTCTGTTTCCTAGTGCCGGTTTGAAGTTCCTGCAGTTTTCACTGTAAAACGGAGTTGGAGCTAGTACCTTCCATATATATGTATGGAGTGTAGTTGGAAACTGAAAAGAAACTTTGTGTTCCCAACAAGCTAGTTGAAGGACGGCTTTCACACAAACTTATCTCTCAAAACTGAGATGTGGGGAGACGTTCGTTCATCTAGCACAATTGGAACGTGGTGCAGGAGTAAGTTTTTCTATGGTTTCTCAGTCTGATTCCTAGTGCCGGTTTGAAGTTCCTGCAGTTTTCACTGTAAAACGGAGTTGGAGCAAGTACCTTCCCATATATATGTATGGAGTGGAGTTGGAAACTGAAAAGAAACTTTGTGTTCCCAACAAGCTTGTTGAAGGAACGGCTTTCACACACACTTATCTCTCAAAACTGAGCATGTGGAGAGACGTTCGTTCATCTAGCAAAAAAGGGAACGGGTTGCAGGAGAAACTTTTACTGTGGTTTCTCAGTCTGTTTCCTAGTGCCGGTTTGAAGTTCCTGCAGTTTTCACTGTAAAACGGAGTTGGAGCTAGTACCTTCCCATATATATGTATGGAGTGGAGTTGGAAACTGAAAAGAAACTTTGTGTTCCCAACAAGCTAGTTGAAGGACGGCTTTCACACACACTTATCTCTCAAAACTGAGCATGTGGGGAGACGTTCGTTCATCTAGCACAATTGGAACGTGGTGCAGGAGTAAGTTTTTCTATGGTTTCTCAGTCTGATTCCTAGTGCCGGTTTGAAGTTCCTGCAGTTTTCACTGTAAAACGGAGTTAGAGCAAGTACCTTCCCATATATATGTATGGAGTGGAGTTGGAAACTGAAAAGAAACTTTGTGTTCCCAACATGCTAGTTGAAGGACTTCTTTCACACACAATTATCTCTCAAAACTGAGCATGTGGAGAGACGTTCGTTCATCTAGCACAATTGGAACGGGGTAGCAGGAGAAACTTTTACTCTGGTTTCTCAGTCTGTTTCCTAGTGCCGGTTAGAAGTTCCTGCAGTTTTCACTGTAAAACGGAGTTGGAGCTAGTACCTTCCCATATATATCTATGGAGTGGAGTTGGAAACTGAAAAGAAACTTTGTGTTCGCAACAAGCTAGTTGAACAGACGGCTTTCACACACACTTATCTCCCAAAACTGAGCATGTGGAGAGACGTTCGTTCATCTAGCACAATTGGAACGGGTGCAGGAGAAACTTTTACTCTGGTTTCTCAGTCTGTTTCCTAGTGCCGGTTTGAAGTTCCTGCAGTTTTCACTGTAAAACGGAGTTGGAGCTAGTACCTTCCCATATATATGTATGGAGTGGAGTTGGAAACTGAAAAGAAACTTTGTGTTCCCAACAAGCTAGTTGAAGGACTGCTTTCACACACACTTATCTCTCAAAACTGAGCATGTGGAGAGACGTTCGTTCATCTAGCACAAAGGGAACGGGTTGCAGGAGAAACTTTTACTCTGGTTTCTCAGTCTGTTTCCTAGTGCCGGTTTGAAGTTCCTGCAGTTTTCACTGTAAAACCGAGTTGGAGCTAGTACCTTCCCATATATATGTATGGAGTGGAGTTGGAAACTGAAAAGAAACTTTGTGTTCCCAACAAGCTAGTTGAAGGACTGCTTTCACACACACTTATCTCTCAAAACTGAGCATGTGGAGAGACGTTCGTTCATCTAGCACAAAGGGAACGGGTTGCAGGAGAAACTTTTACTCTGGTTTCTCAGTCTGTTTCCTAGTGCCGGTTTGAAGTTCCTGCAGTTTTCACTGTAAAACGGAGTTGGAGCTAGTACCTTCCCATATATATGTATGGAAGTGGAGTTGGAAACTGAAAAGAAACTTTGTGTTCCCAACAAGCTAGTTGAAGCAAGGCTTTCACACACACTTATCTCTCAAAACTGAGCATGTGGAGAGACGTTCGTTCATCTAGCACAATTGGAACGGGTTGCAGGAGAAACTTTTACTCTGGTTTCTCAGTCTGTTTCCTAGTGCCGGTTTGAAGTTCCTGCAGTTTTCACTGTAAAACGGAGTTGGAGCTAGTACCTTCCCATATATATGTATGGAGTGGAGTTGGAAACTGAAAAGAAACTTTGTGTTCCCAACAAGCTAGTTGAAGGACGGCTTTCACACACACTTATCTCTCAAAACTGAGCATGTGGAGAGACGTTCGTTCATCTAGCACAAAGGGAACGGGTTGCAGGAGAAACTTTTACTCTGGTTTCTCAGTCTGTTTCCTAGTGCCGGTTTGAAGTTCCTGCAGTTTTCACTGTAAAACGGAGTTGGAGCTAGTACCTTCCCATATATATGTATGGAGTGGAGTTGGAAACTGAAAAGAAACTTTGTGTTCCCAACAAGCTAGTTGAAGGACGGCTTTCACACACACTTATCTCTCAAAACTGAGCATGTGGGGAGACGTTCGTTCATCTAGCACAATTGGAACGTGGTGCAGGAGTAAGTTTTTACTATGGTTTCTCAGTCTGATTCCTAGTGCCGGTTTGAAGTTCCTGCAGTTTTCACTGTAAAACGGAGTTGGAGCTAAGTACCTTCCCATATATATGTATGGAGTGGAGTTGGAAACTGAAAAGAAACTTTGTGTTCCCAACAAGCTAGTTGAAGGACGGCTTTCACACACACTTATCTCTCAAAACTGAGCATGTGGAGAGACGTTCGTTCATCTAGCAAAAAGGGAACGGGTTGCAGGAGAAACTTTTACTGTGGTTTCTCAGTCTGTTTCCTAGTGCCGGTTTGAAGTTCCTGCAGTTTTCACTGTAAAACGGAGTTGGAGCTAGTACCTTCCCATATATATGTATGGAGTGGAGTTGGAAACTGAAAAGAAACTTTGTGTTCCCAACAAGCTAGTTGAAGGACGGCTTTCACACACACTTATCTCTCAAAACTGAGATGTGGGGAGACGTTCGTTCATCTAGCACAATTGGAACGTGGTGCAGGAGAAAGTTTTTCTATGGTTTCTCAGTCTGATTCCTAGTGCCGGTTTGAAGTTCCTGCAGTTTTCACTGTAAAACGGAGTTGGAGCAAGTACCTTCCCATATATATGTATGGAGTGGAGTTGGAAACTGAAAAGAAACTTTGTGTTCCCAACAAGCTAGTTGAAGGACGGCTTTCACACACACTTATCTCTCAAAACTGAGCATGTGGGGAGACGTTCGTTCATCTAGCACAAAGGGAACGGGTTGCAGGAGAAACTTTTACTCTGGTTTCTCAGTCTGTTTCCTAGTGCCGGTTTGAAGTTCCTGCAGTTTTCACTGTAAAACCGAGTTGGAGCTAGTACCTTCATATATATGTATGGAGTGGAGTTGGAAACTGAAAAGAAACTTTGTGTTCCCAACAAGCTAGTTGAAGGACTTCTTTCACACACACTTATCTCTCAAAATTGAGCATGTGGAGAGACGTTCGTTCATCTAGCACAAAGGGAACGGGTTGCAGGAGAAACTTTTACTCTGGTTTCTCAGTCTGTTTCCTAGTGCCGGTTTGAAGTTCCTGCAGTTTTCACTGTAAAACGGAGTTGGAGCTAGTACCTTCCCATATATATGTATGGAGTGGAGTTGGAAACTGAAAAGAAACTTTGTGTTCCAACAAGCTAGTTGAAGGACGGCTTTCACACACACTTATCTCTCAAAACTGAGCATGTGGAGAGACGTTCGTTCATCTAGCACAATTGGAACGGGTTGCAGGAGAAACTTTTACTCTGGTTTCTCAGTCTGTTTCCTAGTGCCGGTTTGAAGTTCCTGCAGTTTTCACTGTAAAACGGAGTTGGAGCTAGTACCTTCCCATATATATGTATGGAGTGGAGTTGGAAACTGAAAAGAAACTTTGTGTTCCCAACAAGCTAGTTGAAGGACGGCTTTCACACACACTTATCTCTCAAAACTGAGCATGTGGAGAGACGTTCGTTCATCTAGCACAAAGGGAACGGGTTGCAGGAGAAACTTTTACTGTGGTTTCTCAGTCTGTTTCCTAGTGCCGGTTTGAAGTTCCTGCAGTTTTCACTGTAAAACGGAGTTGGAGCTAGTACCTTCCCATATATATGTATGGAGTGGAGTTGGAAACTGAAAAGAAACTTTGTGTTCCCAACAAGCTAGTTGAAGGACGGCTTTCACACACACTTATCTCTCAAAACTGAGCATGTGGGGAGACGTTCGTTCATCTAGCACAATTGGAACGTGGTTGCAGGAGTAAGTTTTTCTATGGTTTCTCAGTCTGTTTCCTAGTGCCGGTTTGAAGTTCCTGCAGTTTTCACTGTAAAACGGAGTTGGAGCAAGTACCTTCCCATATATATGTATGGAGTGGAGTTGGAAACTGAAAAGAAACTTTGTGTTCCCAACAAGCTTGTTGAAGGACGGCTTTCACACACACTTATCTCTCAAAACTGAGCATGTGGAGAGACGTTCGTTCATCTAGCAAAAAAGGGAACGGGTTGCAGGAGAAACTTTTACTGTGGTTTCTCAGTCTGTTTCCTAGTGCCGTTTTGAAGTTCCTGCAGTTTTCACTGTAAAACGGAGTTGGAGCTAGTACCTTCCCATATATATGTATGGAGTGGAGTTGGAAACTGAAAAGAAACTTTGTGTTCCCAACATGCTAGTTGAAGGACTTCTTTCACACACACTTATCTCTCAAAACTGAGCATGTGGAGAGACGTTCGTTCATCTAGCACAATTGGAACGGGGTGCAGGAGAAACTTTTACTCTGGTTTCTCAGTCTGTTTCCTAGTGCCGGTTTGAAGTTCCTGCAGTTTTCACTGTAAAACGGAGTTGGAGCTAGTACCTTCCCATATATATGTATGGAGTGGAGTTGGAAACTGAAAAGAAACTTTGTGTTCCCAACAAGCTAGTTGAAGGACGGCTTTCACACACACTTATCTCTCAAAACTGAGCATGTGGAGAGACGTTCGTTCATCTAGCACAAATGGGAACGGGTTGCAGGAGAAACTTTTACTCTGGTTTCTCAGTCTGTTTCCTAGTGCCGGTTTGAAGTTCCTGCAGTTTTCACTGTAAAACGGAGTTGGAGCTAGTACCTTCCCATATATATGTATGGAGTGGAGTTGGAAACTGAAAAGAAACTTTGTGTTCCCAACAAGCTAGTTGAAGGACGGCTTTCACACACACTTATCTCTCAAAACTGAGCATGTGGAGAGACGTTCGTTCATCTAGCACAATTGGAACGGGGTGCAGGAGAAAGTTTTTGTATGGTTTCTAAGTCTGTTTCCTAGTGCCGGTTTGAAGTTCCTGCAGTTTTCACTGTAAAACGGAGTTGGAGCTAGTACCTTCCCATATATATGTATGGAGTGGAGTTGGAAACTGAAAAGAAACTTTGTGTTCCCAACAAGCTAGTTGAAGGACGGCTTTCACACACACTTATCTCTCAAAACTGAGCATGTGGGGAGACGTTCGTTCATCTAGCACAAATGGAACGGGTTGCAGGAGAAACTTTTACTCTGGTTTCTCAGTCTGTTTCCTAGTGCCGGTTTGAAGTTCCTGCAGTTTTCACTGTAAAACGGAGTTGGAGCTAGTACCTTCCCATATATATGTATGGAGTGGAGTTGGAAACTGAAAAGAAACTTTGTGTTCCCAACAAGCTAGTTGAAGGACTGCTTTCACACACACTTATCTCTCAAAACTTGAGCATGTGGAGAGACGTTCGTTCATCTAGCAAAAAGGGAACGGGTTGCAGGAGAAACTTTTACTGTGGTTTCTCAGTCTGTTTCCTAGTGCTGTTTTGAAGTTCCTGCAGTTTTCACTGTAAAACCGAGTTGGAGCTAGTACCTTCCCATATATATGTATGGAGTGGAGTTGGAAACTGAAAAGAAACTTTGTGTTCCCAACAAGCTAGTTGAAGGACGGCTTTCACACAAACTTATCTCTCAAAACTGAGATGTGGGGAGACGTTCAGTTCATCTAGCACAATTGGAACGTGGTGCAGGAGAAAGTTTTTCTATGGTTTCTCAGTCTGATTCCTAGTGCCGGTTTGAAGTTCCTGCAGTTTTCACTGTAAAACGGAGTTGGAGCAAGTACCTTCCCATATATATGTATGGAGTGGAGTTGGAAACTGAAAAGAAACTTTGTGTTCCCAACAAGCTAGTTGAAGGACGGCTTTCACACACACTTATCTCTCAAAACTGAGCATGTGGAGAGACGTTCGTTCATCTAGCAAAAAGGGAACGGGTTGCAGGAGAAACTTTTACTGTGGTTTCTCAGTCTGTTTCCTAGTGCCGGTTTGAAGTTCCTGCAGTTTTCACTGTAAAACGGAGTTGGAGCTAGTACCTTCCCATATATATGTATGGAGTGGAGTTGGAAACTGAAAAGAAACTTTGTGTTCCCAACAAGCTAGTTGAAGGACGGCTTTCACACACACTTATCTCTCAAAACTGAGCATGTGGAGAGACGTTCGTTCATCTAGCATAAAAGGGAACGGTTTGCAGGAGAAACTTTTACTGTGGTTTCTCAGTCTGTTTCCTAGTGCCGTTTTGAAGTTCCTGTAGTTTTCTCCTTAAAACCGAGTTGGAGCTAGTACCTTCTCATATAAATGTATGGAGTGGCGTTGGAAACTGAAAAGAATCTTTGTGTTCCCAACAAGCTAGTTGAAGGACGGCTTTCACACACACTTATCTCTCAAAACTGAGCATGTGGGGAGACGTTCGTTCATCTAGCACAATTGAACGGGGTGCAGGAGAAAGTTATTCTATGGTTTCTCAGTCTGTTTCCTAGTGCCGGTTTGAAGTTCCTGCAGTTTTCACTGTAAAACGGAGTTGGAGCTAGTACCTTCCCATATATATGTATGGAGTGGAGTTGGAAACTGAAAAGAAACTTTGTGTTCCCAACAAGCTAGATGAAGGACTTCTTTCACACACACTTCTCTCTCAAAAGTGAGCATGTGGGGAGACGTTCGTTCATCTAGCACAATTGGAACGGTGTGCAGGAGAAACTTTTCCTCTGGTTTCTCAGTCTGTTTCCTAGTGCCGGTTTGAAGTTCCTGCAGTTTTCACTGTAAAACGGAGTTGGAGCTAGTACATTCCCATATATATGTGTGGAGTGGAGTTGGAAACTGAAAAGAAACTTTGAGTTCCCAACAAGCTAGTTGAAGGATGGCTTTCACACAGACATATCTCTCAAAACTGAGCATGTGGAGAGACGTTCGTTCATCTAGCAAAAAAGGGAACGGGTTGCAGGAGAAACTTTTACTGTGGTTTCTCAGTCTGTTTCCTAGTGCTGTTTTGAAGTTCCTGAAGTTTTCACTGTAAAACCGAGTTGGAGCTAGTACCTTCCCATATATATGTATGGAGTGGAGTTGGAAACTGAAAAGAAACTTTGTGTTCCCAACAAGCTAGTTGAAGGACGGCTTTCACACACACTTATCTCTCAAAACTGAGATGTGGGGAGACGTTCATTCATCTAGTACAATTGGAACGTGGTGCAGGAGAAAGTTTTTCTATGGTTTCTCAGTCTGATTCCTAGTGCCGGTTTGAAGTTCCTGCAGTTTTCACTGTAAAACGGAGTTGGAGCAAGTACCTTCCCATATATATGTATGGAGTGGAGTTGGAAACTGAAAAGAAACTTTGTGTTCCCAACAAGCTTGTTGAAGGACGGCTTTCACACACACTTATCTCTCAAAACTGAGCATGTGGAGAGACGTTCGTTCATCTAGCAAAAAGGGAACGGGTTGCAGGAGAAACTTTTACTGTGGTTTCT
This sequence comes from Camelus ferus, assembly GCF_009834535.1. Taxonomy (NCBI): domain Eukaryota; kingdom Metazoa; phylum Chordata; class Mammalia; order Artiodactyla; family Camelidae; genus Camelus; species Camelus ferus. The sequence continues at coordinate 111,204 of NW_022589700.1, read as the reverse complement.
CAGTCTGTTTCCTAGTGCCGTTTTGAAGTTCCTGCAGTTTTCACTGTAAAACGGAGTTGGAGCTAGTACCTTCCCATATATATGTATGGAGTGGAGTTGGAAACTGAAAAGAAACTTTGTGTTCCCAACAAGCTTGTTGAAGGACGGCTTTCACACACACTTATCTCTCAAAACTGAGCATGTGGAGAGACGTTCGTTCATCTAGCACAATTGGAACGGGGAGCAGGAGAAACTTTTACTCTGGTTTCTCAGTCTGTTTCCTAGTGCCGGTTAGAAGTTCCTGCAGTTTTCACTGTAAAACGGAGTTGGAGCTAGTACCTTCCCATATATATGTATGGAGTGGAGTTGGAAACTGAAAAGAAACTTTGTGTTCCCAACAAGCTAGTTGAAGGACTTCTTTCACACACACTTATCTCTCAAAATTGAGCATGTGGAGAGACGTTCGTTCATCTAGCACAAAGGGAACGGGTTGCAGGAGAAACTTTTACTCTGGTTTCTCAGTCTGTTTCCTAGTGCCGGTTTGAAGTTCCTGCAGTTTTCACTGTAAAACGGAGTTGGAGCTAGTACCTTCCCATATATATGTATGGAGTGGAGTTGGAAACTGAAAAGAAAATTTGAGTTCCCAACAAGCTAGTTGAAGGACGGCTTTCACACACACTTATCTCTCAAAACTGAGCATGTGGAGAGACGTTCGTTCATCTAGCAAAAAAGGGAACGGGTTGCAGGAGAAACTTTTACTGTGGTTTCTCAGTCTGTTTCCTAGTGCCGTTTTGAAGTTCCTGTAGTTTTCTCCTTAAAACCGAGTTGGAGCTAGTACCTTCCCATATATATGTATGGAGTGGCGTTGGAAACTGAAAAGAATCTTTGTGTTCCCAACAAGCTAGTTGAAGGACGGCTTTCACACACACTTATCTCTCAAAACTGAGCATGTGGGGAGACGTTCGTTCATCTAGCACAATTGAACGGGGTGCAGGAGAAAGTTATTCTATGGTTTCTCAGTCTGTTTCCTAGTGCCGGTTTGAAGTTCCTGCAGTTTTCACTGTAAAACGGAGTTGGAGCTAGTACCTTCCCATATATATGTATGGAGTGGAGTTGGAAACTGGAAAGAAACTTTGTGTTCCCAACAAGCTAGATGAAGGACTTCTTTCACACACACTTCTCTCTCAAAAGTGAGCATGTGGGGAGACGTTCGTTCATCTAGCACAATTGGAACGGGGTGCAGGAGAAACTTTTCCTCTGGTTTCTCAGTCTGTTTCCTAGTGCCGGTTTGAAGTTCCTGCAGTTTTCACTGTAAAACGGAGTTGGAGCTAGTACATTCCCATATATATGTGTGGAGTGGAGTTGGAAACTGAAAAGAAACTTTGAGTTCCCAACAAGCTATTTGAAGGATGGCTTTCACACAGACATATCTTTCAAAACTGAGCATGTGGAGAGACGTTCGTTCATCTAGCAAAAAAGGGAACGGGTTGCAGGAGAAACTTTTACTGTGGTTTCTCAGTCTGTTTCCTAGTGCCGTTTTGAAGTTCCTGCAGTTTTCACTGTAAAACGGAGTTGGAGCTAGTACCTTCCCATAAATATGTATGGAGTGGAGTTGGAAACTGAAAAGAAACTTTGTGTTCCCAACAAGCTTGTTGAAGGACGGCTTTCACACACACTTATCTCTCAAAACTGAGCATGTGGAGAGACGTTCGTTCATCTAGCACAATTGGAACGGGGAGCAGGAGAAACTTTTACTCTGGTTTCTCAGTCTGTTTCCTAGTGCCGGTTAGAAGTTCCTGCAGTTTTCACTGTAAAACGGAGTTGGAGCTAGTACCTTCCCATATATATGTATGGAGTGGAGTTGGAAACTGAAAAGAAACTTTGTGTTCCCAACAAGCTAGTTGAAGGACTTCTTTCACACACAATTATCTCTCAAAATTGAGCATGTGGAGAGACGTTCGTTCATCTAGCACAAAGGGAACGGGTTGCAGGAGAAACTTTTACTCTGGTTTCTCAGTCTGTTTCCTAGTGCCGGTTTGAAGTTCCTGCAGTTTTCACTGTAAAACGGAGTTGGAGCTAGTACCTTCCCATATATATGTATGGAGTGGAGTTGGAAACTGAAAAGAAAATTTGAGTTCCCAACAAGCTAGTTGAAGGACGGCTTTCACACACACTTATCTCTCAAAACTGAGCATGTGGAGAGACGTTCGTTCATCTAGCAAAAAAGGGAACGGGTTGCAGGAGAAACTTTTACTGTGGTTTCTCAGTCTGTTTCCTAGTGCCGTTTTGAAGTTCCTGTAGTTTTCTCCTTAAAACCGAATTGGAGCTAGTACCTTCCCATATATATGTATGGAGTGGCGTTGGAAACTGAAAAGAATCTTTGTGTTCCCAACAAGCTAGTTGAAGGACGGCTTTCACACACACTTATCTCTCAAAACTGAGCATGTGGGGAGACGTTCGTTCATCTAGCACAATTGGAACGGGGTGCAGGAGAAAGTTATTCTATGGTTTCTCAGTCTGTTTCCTAGTGCCGGTTTGAAGTTCCTGCAGTTTTCACTGTAAAACGGAGTTGGAGCTAGTACCTTCCCATATATATGTATGGAGTGGAGTTGGAAAGTGAAAAGAAACTTTGTGTTCCCAACAAGCTAGATGAAGGACTTCTTTCACACACACTTCTCTCTCAAAAGTGAGCATGTGGGGAGACGTTCGTTCATCTAGCACAATTGGAACGGGGTGCAGGAGAAACTTTTCCTCTGGTTTCTCAGTCTGTTTCCTAGTGCTGGTTTGAAGTTCCTGCAGTTTTCACTGTAAAACGGAGTTGGAGCTAGTACATTCCCATATATATGTGTGGAGTGGAGTTGGAAACTGAAAAGAAACTTTGAGTTCCCAACAAGCTTGTTGAAGGATGGCTTTCACACACACATATCTCTCAAAACTGAGCATGTGGAGAGACGTTCGTTCATCTAGCAAAAAAGGGAACGTGTTGCAGGAGAAACTTTTACTGTGGTTTCTCAGTCTGTTTCCTAGTGCTGTTTGAAGTTCCTGAAGTTTTCACTGTAAAACCGAGTTGGAGCTAGTACCTTCCCATATATATGTATGGAGTGGGGTTGGAAACTGAAAAGAAACTTTGTGTTCCCAACAAGCTAGTTGAAGGACTTCTTTCACACACACTTATCTCTCAAAACTGAGATGTGGGGAGACGTTCGTTCATCTAGCACAATTGGAACGTGGTGCAGGAGAAAGTTTTTCTATGGTTTCTCAGTCTGTTTCCTAGTGCCGTTTTGAAGTTCCTGCAGTTTTCACTGTAAAACGGAGTTGGAGCTAGTACCTTCCCATATATATGTATGGAGTGGAGTTGGAAACTGAAAAGAAACTTTGTGTTCCCAACATGCTAGTTGAAGGACTTCTTTCACACACACTTATCTCTCAAAACTGAGCATGTGGAGAGACGTTCGTTCATCTAGCACAATTGGAACGGGGAGCAGGAGAAACTTTTACTCTGGTTTCTCAGTCTGTTTCCTAGTGCCGGTTAGAAGTTCCTGCAGTTTTCACTGTAAAACGGAGTTGGAGCTAGTACCTTCCCATATATATGTATGGAGTGGAGTTGGAAACTGTAAAGAAACTTTGTGTTCCCAACAAGCTAGTTGAAGGACTTCTTTCACACACACTTATCTCTCAAAATTGAGCATGTGGAGAGACGTTCGTTCATCTAGCACAAAGGGAACGGGTTGCAGGAGAAACTTTTACTCTGGTTTCTCAGTCTGTTTCCTAGTGCCGGTTTGAAGTTCCTGCAGTTTTCACTGTAAAACGGAGTTGGAGCTAGTACCTTCCCATATATATGTATGGAGTGGAGTTGGAAACTGAAAAGAAACTTTGTGTTCCCAACATGCTAGTTGAAGGACTTTTTTCACTCACACTTATCTCTCAAAACTGAGCATGTGGAGAGACGTTCGTTCATCTAGCACAATGGGAACGGGGTGCAGGAGAAACTTTTACTCTGGTTACTCAGTCTGTTTCCTAGTGCCGCTTTGAAGTTCCTGCAGTTTTCACTGTAAAACCGAGTTGGAGCTAGTACCTTCCCATATATATGTATGGAGTGGAGTTGGAAACTGAAAAGAAACTTTGTGTTCCCAACAAGCTAGTTGAAGGACGGCTTTCACACACACCTATCTCTCAAAACTGAGCATGTGGGGAGACGTTCGTTCATCTAGCACAAAGGGAAAGGGTTGCAGGAGAAAGTTTTTCTATGGTTTCTCAGTCTGTTTCCTAGTGCCGGTTTGAAGTTCCTGCAGTTTTCACTGTAAAACCGAGTTGGAGCTAGTACCTTCCCATATATATGTATGGAGTGGAGTTGGAAACTGAAAAGAAACTTTGTGTTCCCAACAAGCTAGTTGAAGGACGACATTCACACACATTTATCTATAAAAACTGAGCATGTGGAGACACGTTCGTTCATCTAGCACAAAGGGAACGGGTTGCAGGAGAAACTTTTACTCTGGTTTCTCAGTCTGTTTCCTAGTGCCGGTTTGAAGTTCCTGCAGTTTTCAGTGTAAAACCGAGTTGGAGCTAGTACCATCCCATATATATGTATGGAGTGGCTTTGGAAACTGAAAAGAAACTTTGTGCTCCCAACAAGCTAGTTGAAGGACGGCTTTCACACACACTTATCTCTCAAAACTGAGCATGTGGAGAGACGTTCGTTCATCTAGCAAAAAAGGGAACGGTTTGCAGGAGAAACTTTTACTCTGTTTTCTCAGTCTGTTTCCTAGCTGCCGGTTTGAAGTTCCTGCAGTTTTCACTGTAAAACCGAGTTGGAGATAGTACCTTACCATATATATGTATGGAGTGGAGTTGGAAACTGAAAAGAAACTTTGTGTTCCCAACAAGCTAGTTGAAGTACTTCTTTCACACACACTTATCTCTCAAAACTGAGCATGTGGGGAGACGTTCGTTCATCTAGCACAAAGGGAACGTGTTGCAGGAGAAACTTTTACTCTGCTTTCTCAGTCTGTTTCCTAGTGCCTGTTTGAAGTTCCTGCAGTTTTCACTGTTAAACCGAGTTGGAGCTAGTACCTTCCCATATATATGTATGGAGTGGAGTTGGAAACTGAAAAGAAACTTTGTGTTCCCAACAAGCTAGTTGAAGGACGGCTTTCACACACACTTATCTCTCAAAACTGAGATGTGGGGAGACGTTCGTTCATCTTGCACAATTGGAACGTGGTGCAGGAGAAAGTTTTTCTATGGTTTCTCAGTCTGATTCCTAGTGCCGGTTTGAAGTTCCTGCAGTTTTCACTGTAAAACGGAGTTGGAGCAAGTACCTTCCCATATATATGTATGGAGTGGAGTTGGAAACTGAAAAGAAACTTTGTGTTCCCAACAAGCTATTTGATGGACGGCTTTCACACACACTTATCTCTCAAAACTGAGCATGTGGAGATACGTTCATTCATCTAGCAAAAAGGGAACGGGTTGCAGGAGAAACTTTTACTCTGGTTTCTCAGTCTGTTTCCTAGTGCAGGTTTGAAGTTCCTGCAGCTTTCACTGTAAATCCGACTTGGAGCTAGTACCTTCCCGTATATATGTATGGAGTGGTGTTGGAAACTGAAAAGAAACTTTGTGTTCCCTACAATCTAGTAGAAGGACTGCTTTCACACACACTTATCTCTCAAAACTGAGCATGTGGAGAGACGTTCGTTCATCTAGCACAAAAGGAACGGTTTGCAGGAGAAACTTTTACTCTGTTTTCTCAGTCTGTTTCCTAGTGCCGGTTTGAAGTTACTGCAGTTTTCACTGTTAAACCGAGTTGGAGCTAATACCTTCCCATATATATGTATAGAGTGGAGTTGGAAACTGAAAAGAAACTTTGTGTTCCCAACAAGCTAGTTGAAGGACTTCTTTCACACACACTTATCTCTCAAAATTGAGCATGTGGAGAGACGTTCGTTCATCTAGCACAATTGGAACGGGGTGCAGGAGAAACTTTTACTCTGGTTTCTCAGTCTGTTTCCTAGTGCCGGTTTGAAGTTCCTGCAGTTTTCACTGTAAAACGGAGTTGGAGCTAGTACCTTCCCATATATATGTATGGAGTGGAGTTGGAAACTGAAAAGAAACTTTGTGTTCCCAACAAGCTAGTTGAAGGACGGCTTTCACACACACTTATCTCTCAAAACTGAGCATGTGGAGAGACGTTCGTTCATCTAGCACAAAGGGAACGGGTTGCAGGAGAAACTTTTACTCTGGTTTCTCAGTCTGTTTCCTAGTGCCGGTTTGAAGTTCCTGCAGTTTTCACTGTAAAACCGAGTTGGAGCTAGTACCTTCCCATATATATGTATGGAGTGGAGTTGGAAACTGAAAAGAAACTTTGTGTTCCCAACAAGCTAGTTGAAGGACGGCTTTCACACACACTTATCTCTCAAAACTGAGCATGTGGAGAGACGTTCGTTCATCTAGCACAAATGGGAACGGGTTGCAGGAGAAACTTTTACTATGGTTTCTCAGTCTGTTTCCTAGTGCCGGTTTGAAGTTCCTGCAGTTTTCACTGTAAAACCGAGTTGGAGCTAGTACCTTCCCATATATATGTATGGAGTGGAGTTGGAAACTGAAAAGAAACTTTGTGTTCCCAACAAGCTAGTTGAAGGACGGCTTTCACACACACTTATCTCTCAAAACTGAGCATGTGGAGAGACGTTCGTTCATCTAGCACAAAGGGAACGGGTTGCAGGAGAAACTTTTACTCTGGTTTCTCAGTCTGTTTCCTAGTGCCGGTTTGAAGTTCCTGCAGTTTTCACTGTAAAACGGAGTTGGAGCTAGTACCTTCCCATATATATGTATGGAGTGGAGTTGGAAACTGAAAAGAAACTTTGTGTTCCCAACAAGCTAGTTGAAGGACTGCTTTCACACACACTTATCTCTCAAAACTGAGCATGTGGAGAGACGTTCGTTCATCTAGCACAATTGGAACGGGGTGCAGGAGAAACTTTTACTCTGGTTTCTCAGTCTGTTTCCTAGTGCCGGTTTGAAGTTCCTGCAGTTTTCACTGTAAAACGGAGTTGGAGCTAGTACCTTCCCATATATATGTATGGAGTGGAGTTGGAAACTGAAAAGAAACTTTGTGTTCCCAACAAGCTAGTTGAAGGACTTCTTTCACACACACTTATCTCTCAAAACTGAGCATGTGGAGAGACGTTCGTTCATCTAGCACAAAGGGAACGGGTTGCAGGAGAAACTTTTACTCTGGATTCTCAGTCTGTTTCCTAGTGCCGGTTTGAAGTTCCTGCAGTTTTCACTGTAAAACGGAGTTGGAGCTAGTACCTTCCCATATATATGTATGGAGTGGAGTTGGAAACTGAAAAGAAACTTTGTGTTCCCAACAAGCTAGATTGAAGGACTTCTTTCACACACACTTATCTCTCAAAAGTGAGCATGTGGGGAGACGTTCGTTCATCTAGCACAATTGGAACGGGGTGCAGGAGAAACTTTTCCTCTGGTTTCTCAGTCTGTTTCCAAGTGCCGGTTTGAAGTTCCTGCAGTTTTCACTGTAAAACGGAGTTGGAGCTAGTACATTCCCATATATATGTGTGGAGTGGAGTTGGAAACTGAAAAGAAACTTTGAGTTCCCAACAAGCTAGTTGAAGGACTGGCTTTCACACACACATATATCTCAAAAGTGAGCATGTGGAGAGACGTTCGTTCATCTAGCAAAAAGGGAACGTGGTTGCAGGAGAAACTTTTACTGTGGTTTCTCAGTCTGTTTCCTAGTGCCTGTTTTGAAGTTCCTGCAGTTTTCACTGTAAAACCGAGTTGGAGCTAGTACCTTCCCATATATATGTATGGAGTGGAGTTGGAAACTGAAAAGAAACTTTGTGTTCCCAACAAGCTAGTTGAAGGACTTCTTTCACACACACTTATCTCTCAAAACTGAGCATGTGGGGAGACGTTCGTTCATCTAGCACAATTGGAACGTGGTGCAGGAGAAAGTTTTTGTATGGTTTCACAGTCTGTTTCCTAGTGCCGGTTTGAAGTTCCTGCAGTTTTCACTGTAAAACGGAGTTGGAGCTAGTACCTTCCCATATATATGTATGGAGTGGAGTTGGAAACTGAAAAGAAACTTTGTGTTCCCAACATGCTAGTTGAAGGATTTCTTTCACACACACTTATCTCTCAAAACTGAGCATGTGGAGAGACGTTCGTTCATCTAGCACAATTGGAACGGGGAGAAGGAGAAACTTTTACTCTGGTTTCTCAGTCTGTTTCCTAGTGCCGTTTAGAAGTTCCTGCAGTTTTCACTGTAAAACCGAGTTGGAGCTAGTACCTTCCCATATATATGTATGGAGTGGAGTTGGAAACTGAAAAGAAACTTTGTGTTCCCAACAAGCTAGTTGAAGTACTTCTTTCACACACACTTATCTCTCAAAATTGAGCATGTGGAGAGACGTTCGTTCATCTAGCACAAAGGGAACGGGTTGCAGGAGAAACTTTTACTCTGGTTTCTCAGTCTGTTTCCTAGTGCCGGTTTGAAGTTCCTGCAGTTTTCACTGTAAAACGGAGTTGGAGCTAGTACCTTCCCATATATATGTATGGAGTGGAGTTGGAAACTGAAAAGAAACTTTGTGTTCCCAACAATGCTAGTTGAAGGACTTTTTTCACTACACACTTATCTCTCAAAACTGAGCATGTGGAGAGACGTTCGTTCATCTAGCACAATGGGAACGGGGTGCAGGAGAAACTTTTACTCTGGTTTCTCAGTCTGTTTCCTAGTGCCGCTTTGAAGTTCCTGCAGTTTTCACTGTAAAACCGAGTTGGAGCTAGTACCATCCCATATATATGTATGGAGTGGAGTTGGAAACTGAAAAGAAACTTTGTGTTCCCAACAAGCTAGTTGAAGGACGGCTTTCACACACACCTATCTCTCAAAACTGAGCATGTGGGGAGACGTTCGTTCATCTAGCACAAAGGGAACGGGTTGCAGGAGAAAGTTTTTCTATGGTTTCTCAGTCTGTTTCCTAGTGCCGGTTTGAAGTTCCTGCAGTTTTCACTGTAAAACCGAGTTGGAGCTAGTACCTTCCCATATATATGTATGGAGTGGAGTTGGAAACTGAAAAGAAACTTTGTGTTCCCAACAAGCTAGTTGAAGGACGGCATTCACACACACTTATCTATCAAAACTGAGCATGTGGAGAGATGTTCGTTCATCTAGCACAAAGGGAACGGGTTGCAGGAGAAACTTTTACTCTGCTTTCTCAGTCTGTTTCCTTGTGCCGGTTTGAAGTTACTGCAGTTTTCACTGTTAAACCGAGTTGGAGCTAGTACCTTCCCATATATATGTATGGAGTGGAGTTGGAAACTGAAAAGAAACTTTGTGTTCCCAACAAGCTAGTTGAAGGACGGCTTTCACACACACTTATCTCTCAAAACTGAGCATGTGGAGAGACGTTCGTTCATCTAGCACAATTGGAACGTGGTGCAGGAGAAAGTTTTTCTATGGTTTCTCAGTCTGATTCCTAGTGCCGGTTTGAAGTTCCTGCAGTTTTCACTGTAAAACGGAGTTGGAGCTAGTACCTTCCCATATATATGTATGGAGTGGAGTTGGAAACTGAAAAGAAACTTTGTGTTCCCAACAAGCTTGTTGAAGGACTGCTTTCACACACACTTATCTCTCAAAACTGAGCATGTGGAGAGACGTTCGTTCATCTAGCACAATTGGAACGGGGAGCAGGAGAAACTTTTACTCTGGTTTCTCAGTCTGTTTCCTAGTGCCGGTTAGAAGTTCCTGCAGTTTTCACTGTATAACGGAGTTGGAGCTAGTACCTTCCCATATATATGTATGGAGTGGAGTTGGAAACTGAAAAGAAACTTTGTGTTCCCAACAAGCTAGTTGAAGGACTTCTTTCACACACACTTATCTCTCAAAATTGAGCATGTGGAGAGACGTTCGTTCATCTAGCACAAAGGGAACGGGTTGCAGGAGAAACTTTTACTCTGGATTCTCAGTCTGTTTCCTAGTGCCGGTTTGAAGTTCCTGCAGTTTTCACTGTAAAACGGAGTTGGAGCTAGTACCTTCCCATATATATGTATGGAGTGGAGTTGGAAACTGAAAAGAAACTTTGAGTTCCCAACAAGCTAGTTGAAGGATGGCTTTCACACACACATATATCTCAAAAGTGAGCATGTGGAGAGACGTTCGTTCATCTAGCAAAAAAGGGAACGTGTTGCAGGAGAAACTTTTACTGTGGTTTCTCAGTCTGTTTCCTAGTGCCTGTTTTGAAGTTCCTGCAGTTTTCACTGTAAAACCGAGTTGGAGCTAGTACCTTCCCATATATATGTATGGAGTGGAGTTGGAAACTGAAAAGAAACTTTGTGTTCCCAACAAGCTAGTTGAAGGACTTCTTTCACACACACTTATCTCTCAAAACTGAGCATGTGGAGAGACGTTCGTTCATCTAGCACAATGGAACGGGTTGCAGGAGAAACCTTTACTCTGGTTTCTCAGTCTGTTTCCTAGTGCCGGTTTGAAGTTCCTGCAGTTTTCACTGTAAAACCGAGTTGGAGCTAGTACCTTCCCATATATATGTATGGAGTGGAGTTGGAAACTGAAAAGAAACTTTGTGTTCCCAACAAGCTAGTTGAAGGACTTCTTTCACACACACTTATCTCTCAAAACTGAGCATGTGGAGAGACGTTCGTTCATCTAGCACAAAGGGAACGGGTTGCAGGAGAAACTTTTACTCTGGTTTCTCAGTCTGTTTCCTAGTGCCGGTTTGAAGTTCCTGCAGTTTTCACTGTAAAACGGAGTTGGAGCTAGTACCTTCCCATATATATGTATGGAGTGGAGTTGGAAACTGAAAAGAAACTTTGTGTTCCCAACATGCTAGTTGAAGGACTTTTTTCACTCACACTTATCTCTCAAAACTGAGCATGTGGAGAGACGTTCGTTCATCTAGCACAATGGGAACGGGGTGCAGGAGAAACTTTTACTCTGGTTACTCAGTCTGTTTCCTAGTGCCGCTTTGAAGTTCCTGCAGTTTTCACTGTAAAACCGAGTTGGAGCTAGTACCTTCCCATATATATGTATGGAGTGGAGTTGGAAACTGAAAAGAAACTTTGTGTTCCCAACAAGCTAGTTGAAGGACGGCTTTCACACACACCTATCTCTCAAAACTGAGCATGTGGGGAGACGTTCGTTCATCTAGCACAAAGGGAACGGGTTGCAGGAGAAAGTTTTCTATGGTTTCTCAGTCTGTTTCCTAGTGCCGGTTTGAAGTTCCTGCAGTTTTCACTGTAAAACCGAGTTGGAGCTAGTACCTTCCCATATATATGTATGGAGTGGAGTTGGAAACTGAAAAGAAACTTTGTGTTCCCAACAAGCTAGTTGAAGGACGGCATTCACACACACTTATCTATCAAAACTGAGCATGTGGAGAGATGTTCGTTCATCTAGCACAAAGGGAACGGGTTGCAGGAGAAACTTTTACTCTGCTTTCTCAGTCTGTTTCCTTGTGCCGGTTTGAAGTTACTGCAGTTTTCACTGTTAAACCGAGTTGGAGCTAGTACCTTCCCATATATATGTATGGAGTGGAGTTGGAACTGAAAAGAAACTTTGTGTTCCCAACAAGCTAGTTGAAGGACGGCTTTCACACAAACTTAACTCTCAAAACTGAGATGTGGGGAGACGTTCGTTCATCTAGCACAATTGGAACGTGGTGCAGGAGAAAGTTTTCTATGGTTTCTCAGTCTGATTCCTAGTGCCGGTTTGAAGTTCCTGCAGTTTTCACTGTAAAACGGAGTTGGAGCTAGTACCTTCCCATATATATGTATGGAGTGGAGTTGGAAACTGAAAAGAAACTTTGTGTTCCCAACAAGCTAGTTGAAGGACGGCTTTCACACACACTTATCTCTCAAAACTGAGCATGTGGAGAGACGTTCGTTCATCTAGCAAAAAGGGAACGGGTTGCAGGAGAAACTTTTACTCTGGTTTCTCAGTCTGTTTCCTAGTGCAGGTTTGAAGTTCCTGCAGCTTTCACTGTAAATCCGAGTTGGAGCTAGTACCTTCCCATATATATGTATGGAGTGGAGTTGGAAACTGAAAAGAAACTTTGTGTTCCCTAACAATCTAGTAGAAGGACTGCTTTCACACACACTTATCTCTCAAAACTGAGCATGTGGAGAGACGTTCGTTCATCTAGCACAAAGGGAACGGTTTGCAGGAGAAACTTTTACTCTGGTTTCTCAGTCTGTTTCCTAGTGCCGGTTTGAAGTTACTGCAGTTTTCACTGTTAAACCGAGTTGGAGCTAATACCTTCCCATATATATGTATAGAGTGGAGTTGGAAACTGAAAAGAAACTTTGTGTTCCCAACAAGCTAGTTGAAGGACTTCTTTCACACACACTTATCTCTCAAAATTGAGCATGTGGAGAGACGTTCGTTCATCTAGCACAATTGGAACGGGGTGCAGGAGAAACTTTTACTCTGGTTTCTCAGTCTGTTTCCTAGTGCCGGTTTGAAGTTCCTGCATTTTTCACTGTAAAACGGAGTTGGAGCTAGTACCTTCCCATATATATCTATGGAGTGGAGTTGGAAACTGAAAAGAAACTTTGTGTTCGCAACAAGCTAGTTGAACAACGGCTTTCACACACACTTATCTCTCAAAACTGAGCATGTGGAGAGACGTTCGTTCATCTAGCACAATTGGAACTGGGTGCAGGAGAAACTTTTACTCTGGTTTCTCAGACTGTTTCCTAGTGCCGGTTTGAAGTTCCTGCATTTTTCACTGTAAAACGGAGTTGGATCTAGTACCTTCCCATATATATGTATGGAGTGGAGTTGGAAACTGAAAAGAAACTTTGTGTTCCCAACAAGCTAGTTGAAGGACGGCTTTCACACACACTTATCTCTCAAAACTGAGATGTGGGGAGACGTTCGTTCATCTAGCACAATTGGAACGTGGTGCAGGAGTAAGTTTTTCTATGGTTTCTCAGTCTGATTCCTAGTGCCGGTTTGAAGTTCCTGCAGTTTTCACTGTAAAACGGAGTTGGAGCAAGTACCTTCCCATATATATGTATGGAGTGGAGTTGGAAACTGAAAAGAAACTTTGTGTTCCCAACAAGCTTGTTGAAGGACGGCTTTCACACACACTTATCTCTCAAAACTGAGCATGTGGAGAGACGTTCGTTCATCTAGCAAAAAGGGAACGGGTTGCAGGAGAAACTTTTACTCTGGTTTCTCAGTCTGTTTCCTAGTGCAGGTTTGAAGTTCCTGCAGCTTTCACTGTAAATCCGAGTTGGAGCTAGTACCTTCCCATATATATGTATGGAGTGGAGTTGGAAACTGAAAAGAAACTTTGTGTTCCCAACAAGCTAGTTGAAGGACTGCTTTCACACACACTTATCTCTCAAAACTGAGCATGTGGAGAGACGTTCGTTCATCTAGCACAAAGGGAACGGGTTGCAGGAGAAACTTTTACTCTGGTTTCTCAGTCTGTTTCCTAGTGCCGGTTTGAAGTTCCTGCAGTTTTCACTGTAAAACCGAGTTGGAGCTAGTACCTTCCCATATATATGTATGGAGTGGAGTTGGAAACTGAAAAGAAACTTTGTGTTCCCAACAAGCTAGTTGAAGGACTTCTTTCACACACACTTATCTCTCAAAATTGAGCATGTGGAGAGACGTTCGTTCATCTAGCACAATTGGAACGGGTTGCAGGAGAAACTTTTACTCTGGTTTCTCAGTCTGTTTCCTAGTGCCGGTTTGAAGTTCCTGCAGTTTTCACTGTAAAACGGAGTTGGAGCTAGTACCTTCCCATATATATGTATGGAGTGGAGTTGGAAACTGAAAAGAAACTTTGTGTTCCCAACAAGCTAGTTGAAGGACGGCTTTCACACACACTTATCTCTCAAAACTGAGCATGTGGGGAGACGTTCGTTCATCTAGCACAAATGGAACGGGTTGCAGGAGAAACTTTTACTATGGTTTCTCAGTCTGTTTCCTAGTGCCGGTTTTGAAGTTCCTGCAGTTTTCACTGTAAAACGGAGTTGGAGCTAGTACCTTCCCATATATATGTATGGAGTGGAGTTGGAAACTGAAAAGAAACTTTGTGTTCCCAACAAGCTAGTTGAAGGACTTCTTTCACACACACTTATCTCTCAAAACTGAGCATGTGGAGAGACGTTCGTTCATCTAGCACAATGGAACGGGTGCAGGAGAAACTTTTACTCTGGTTTCTCAGTCTGTTTCCTAGTGCCGGTTTGAAGTTCCTGCAGTTTTCACTGTAAAACGGAGTTGGAGCTAGTACCTTCCCATATATATGTATGGAGTGGAGTTGGAAACTGAAAAGTAACTTTGTGTTCCCAACAAGCTAGTTGAAGGACTTCTTTCACACACACTTATCTCTCAGAACTGAGCATGTGGAGAGACGTTCGTTCATCTAGCACAAAGGGAACGGGTTGCAGGAGAAACTTTTACTCTGGTTTCTCAGTCTGTTTCCTAGTGCCGGTTTGAAGTTCCTGCAGTTTTCACTGTAAAACGGAGTTGGAGCTAGTACCTTCCCATATATATGTATGGAGTGGAGTTGGAAACTGAAAAGAAACTTTGTGTTCCCAACAAGCTAGTTGAAGGACTTCTTTCACACACACTTATCTCTCAAAACTGAGCATGTGGGGAGACGTTCGTTCATCTAGCACAAAGGGAACGGGTTGCAGGAGAAACTTTTACTGTGGTTTCTCAGTCTGTTTCCTAGTGCCGGTTTGAAGTTCCTGCAGTTTTCACTGTAAAACGGAGTTGGAGCTAGTACCTTCCCATATATATGTATGGAGTGGAGTTGGAAACTGAAAAGAAACTTTGTGTTCCCAACAAGCTAGTTGAAGGACTGCTTTCACACACACTTATCTCTCAAAACTGAGCATGTGGAGAGACGTTCGTTCATCTAGAACAATAGGAACAGTGTGCAGGAGAAACTTTTACTATGGTTTCTCAGTCTGTTTCCTAGTGCCGGTTTGAAGTTCCTGCAGTTTTCACTGTAAAACGGAGTTGGAGCTAGTACCTTCCCATATATATGTATGGAGTGGAGTTGGAAACTGAAAAGAAACTTTGTGTTCCCAACAAGCTAGTTGAAGGACGGCTTTCACACACACTTATCTCTCAAAACTGAGCATGTGGAGAGACGTTCGTTCATCTAGCACAATGGGAACGGGTTGCAGGAGAAACTTTTACTCTGGTTTCTCAGTCTGTTTCCTAGTGCCGGTTTGAAGTTCCTGCAGTTTTCACTGTAAAACGGAGTTGGAGCTAGTACCTTCCCATATATATGTATGGAGTGGAGTTGGAAACTGAAAAGAAACTTTGTGTTCCCAACAAGCTAGTTGAAGGACTTCTTTCACACACACTTATCTCTCAAAACTGAGCATGTGGAGAGACGTTCGTTCATCTAGCACAAAGGGAACGGGTTGCAGGAGAAACTTTTACTCTGGTTTCTCAGTCTGTTTCCTAGTGCCGGTTTGAAGTTCCTGCAGTTTTCACTGTAAAACGGAGTTGGAGCTAGTACCTTCCCATATATATGTATGGAGTGGAGTTGGAAACTGAAAAGAAACTTTGTGTTCCCAACAAGCTAGTTGAAGGACTTCTTTCACACACACTTATCTCTCAAAACTGAGCATGTGGAGAGACGTTCGTTCATCTAGCACAAAGGGAACGGGTTGCAGGAGAAACTTTTACTCTGGTTTCTCAGTCTGTTTCCTAGTGCCGGTTTGAAGTTCCTGCAGTTTTCACTGTAAAACCGAGTTGGAGCTAGTACCTTCCCATATATATGTATGGAGTGGAGTTGGAAACTGAAAAGAAACTTTGTGTTCCCAACAAGCTAGTTGAAGGACGGCTTTCACACACACTTATCTCTCAAAACTGAGCATGTGGAGAGACGTTCGTTCATCTAGCAAAAAGGGAACGGGTTGCAGGAGAAACTTTTACTCTGGTTTCTCAGTCTGTTTCCTAGTGCCGGTTTGAAGTTCCTGCAGTTTTCACTGTAAAACGGAGTTGGAGCTAGTACCTTCCCATATATATGTATGGAGTGGAGTTGGAAACTGAAAAGAAACTTTGTGTTCCCAACAAGCTAGTTGAAGGACTTCTTTCACACACACTTATCTCTCAAAACTGAGCATGTGGAGAGACGTTCGTTCATCTAGCACAAAGGGAACGGTTTGCAGGAGAAACTTTTACTCTGGTTTCTCAGTCTGTTTCCTAGTGCCGGTTTGAAGTTCCTGCAGTTTTCACTGTAAAACCGAGTTGGAGCTAGTACCTTCCCATATATGTATGGAGTGGAGTTGGAAACTGAAAAGAAACTTTGTGTTCCCAACAAGCTAGTTGAAGGACGGCTTTCACACACACTTATCTCTCAAAACTGAGCATGTGGAGAGACGTTCGTTCATCTAGCACAAAGGGAACGGGTTGCAGGAGAAACTTTTACTCTGGTTTCTCAGTCTGTTTCCTAGTGCCGGTTTGAAGTTCCTGCAGTTTTCACTGTAAAACCGAGTTGGAGCTAGTACCTTCCCATATATATGTATGGAGTGGAGTTGGAAACTGAAAAGAAACTTTGTGTTCCCAACAAGCTAGTTGAAGGACGGCTTTCACACACACTTATCTCTCAAAACTGAGCATGTGGAGAGACGTTCGTTCATCTAGCACAAAGGGAACGGGTTGCAGGAGAAACTTTTACTCTGGTTTCTCAGTCTGTTTCCTAGTGCCGGTTTGAAGTTCCTGCAGTTTTCACTGTAAACCGAGTTGGAGCTAGTACCTTCCCATATATATGTATGGAGTGGAGTTGGAAACTGAAAAGAAACTTTGTGTTCCCAACAAGCTAGTTGAAGGACGGCTTTCACACACACTTATCTCTCAAAACTGAGATGTGGAGAGACGTTCGTTCATCTAGCACAATTGGAACGTGGTGCAGGAGAAACTTTTACTATGGTTTCTCAGTCTGTTTCCTAGTGCCGGTTTGAAGTTCCTGCAGTTTTCACTGTAAAACCGAGTTGGAGCTAGTACCTTCCCATATATATGTATGGAGTGGAGTTGGAAACTGAAAAGAAACTTTGTGCTTCCCAACAAGCTAGTTGAAGGACGGCTTTCACACACACTTATCTCTCAAAACTGAGCATGTGGAGAGACGTTCGTTCATCTAGCAAAAAGGGAACGGGTTGCAGGAGAAACTTTTACTCTGGTTTCTCAGTCTGTTTCCTAGTGCCGGTTTGAAGTTCCTGCAGTTTTCACTGTAAAACGGATGTTGGAGCTAGTACCTTCCCATATATATGTATGGAGTGGAGTTGGAAACTGAAAAGAAACTTTGTGTTCCCAACAAGCTAGTTGAAGGACTGCTTTCACACACACTTATCTCTCAAAACTGAGCATGTGGAGAGACGTTCGTTCATCTAGCACAAAGGGAACGGGTTGCAGGAGAAACTTTTACTCTGGTTTCTCAGTCTGTTTCCTAGTGCCGGTTTGAAGTTCCTGCAGTTTTCACTGTAAAACCGAGTTGGAGCTAGTACCTTCCCATATATATGTATGGAGTGGAGTTGGAAACTGAAAAGAAACTTTGTGTTCCCAACAAGCTAGTTGAAGGACGGCTTTCACACACACTTATCTCTCAAAACTGAGCATGTGGAGAGACGTTCGTTCATCTAGCAAAAAGGGAACGGGTTGCAGGAGAAACTTTTACTGTGGTTTCTCAGTCTGCTTCCTAGTGCCGGTTTGAAGTTCCTGCAGTTTTCACTGTAAAACCGAGTTGGAGCTAGTACCTTCCCATATATATGTATGGAGTGGAGTTGGAAACTGAAAAGAAACTTTGTGTTCCCAACAAGCTAGTTGAAGGACGGCTTTCACACAAACTTATCTCTCAAAACTGAGATGTGGGGAGACGTTCGTTCATCTAGCACAAAGGGAACGGGTTGCAGGAGAAACTTTTACTGTGGTTTCTCAGTCTGTTTCCTAGTGCTGTTTTGAAGTTCCTGCAGTTTTCACTGTAAAGCCGAGTTGGAGCTAGTACCTTCCCATATATATGTATGGAGTGGAGTTGGAAACTGAAAAGAAACTTTGTGTTCCCAACAAGCTAGTTGAAGCACGGCTTTCACACAAACTTATCTCTCAAAACTGAGATGTGGGGAGACGTTCGTTCATCTAGCACAATTGGAACGTGGTGCAGGAGAAAGTTTTTCTATGGTTTCTCAGTCTGATTCCTAGTGCCGGTTTGAAGTTCCTGCAGTTTTCACTGTAAAACCGAGTTGGAGCTAGTACCATCCCATATATATGTACGGAATGGCTTTGGAAACTGAAAAGAAACTTTGTGCTCCCAACAAGCTATTTGAAGGACAGCTTTCACACACACTTATCTCTCAAAACTGAGCATGTGGAGAGACGTTCGTTCATCTAGCAAAAAAGGGAACGGGTTGCAGGAGAAACTTTTACTCTGGTTTCTCAGTCTGTTTCCTAGTGCCGGTTTGAAGTTCCTGCAGTTTTCACTGTAAAACGGTTTTGGAGCTTGTACCTTCCCATATATATGTATGGAGTGGAGTTGGAAACTGAAAAGAAACTTTGTGTTCCCAACAAGCTAGTTGAAGGACTTCTTTCACACACACTTATCTCTCAAAACTGAGCATGTGGAGAGACGTTCGTTCATCTAGCACAAAGGGAACGGGTTGCAGGAGAAACTTTTACTCTGGTTTCTCAGTCTGTTTCCTAGTGCCGGTTTGAAGTTCCTGCAGTTTTCACTGTAAAACCGAGTTGGAGCTAGTACCTTCCCATATATATGTATGGAGTGGAGTTGGAAACTGAAAAGAAACTTTGTGTTCCCAACAAGCTAGTTGAAGGACGGCTTTCACACAAACTTATCTCTCAAAACTGAGATGTGGGGAGACGTTCGTTCATCTAGCACAATTGGAACGTGGTGCAGGAGAAAGTTTTTCTATGGTTTCTCAGTCTGATTCCTAGTGCCGGTTTGAAATCCTGCAGTTTTCACTGTAAAACGGAGTTGGAGCTAGTACCTTCCCATATATATGTATGGAGTGGAGTTGGAAACTGAAAAGAAACTTTGTGTTCCCAACAAGCTTGTTGAAGGACGGCTTTCACACACACTTATCTCTCAAAACTGAGCATGTGGAGAGACGTTCGTTCATCTAGCAAAAAGGGAACGGGTTGCAGGAGAAACTCTTCTGTGGTTTCTCAGTCTGTTTCCTAGTGCCGGTTTGAAGTTCCTGCAGTTTTCACTGTAAAACGGAGTTGGAGCTAGTACCTTCCCATTATATATGTATGGAGTGGAGTTGGAAACTGAAAAGAAACTTTGTGTTCCCAACATGCTAGTTGAAGGACTTCTTTCACACACAATTATCTCTCAAAACTGAGCATGTGGAGAGACGTTCGTTCATCTAGCACAATTGGAACGGGTTGCAGGAGAAACTTTTACTCTGGTTTCTCAGTCTGTTTCCTAGTGCCGGTTAGAATGTTCCTGCAGTTTTCACTGTAAAACGGAGTTGGAGCTAGTACCTTCCCATATATATGTATGGAGTGGTGTTGGAAACTGAAAAGAAACTTTGTGTTCCCAACAAGCTAGTTGAAGGAATTCTTTCACACACACTTATCTCTCAAAATTGAGCATGTGGAGAGACGTTCGTTCATCTAGCACAAAGGGAACGGGTTGCAGGAGAAACTTTTACTCTGGTTTCTCAGTCTGTTTCCTAGTGCCGGTTTGAAGTTCCTGCAGTTTTCACTGTAAAACGGAGTTGGAGCTAGTACCTTCCCATATATATGTATGGAGTGGAGTTGGAAACTGAAAAGAAACTTGTGTTCCCAACAAGCTAGTTGAAGGACGGCTTTCACACACACCTATCTCTCAAAACTGAGCATGTGGAGAGACGTTCGTTCATCTAGCACAAAGGGAAAGGGTTGCAGGAGAAACTTTTACTATGGTTTCTCAGTCTGTTTCCTAGTGCCGGTTTGAAGTTCCTGCAGTTTTCACTGTAAAACCGAGTTGGAGCTAGTACCTTCCCATATATATGTATGGAGTGGAGTTGGAAACTGAAAAGAAACTTTGTGTTCCCAACAAGCTAGTTGAAGGACGGCATTTCACACACACTTATCTATCAAAACTGAGCATGTGGAGAGACGTTCGTTCATCTAGCACAAAGGGAACGGGTTGCAGGAGAAACTTTTACTCTGGTTTCTCAGTCTGTTTCCTAGTGCCGGTTTGAAGTTCCTGCAGTTTTCACTGTAAAACCGAGTTGGAGCTAGTACCTTCCCATATATATGTATGGAGTGGAGTTGGAAACTGAAAAGAAACTTTGTGTTCCCAACAAGCTAGTTGAAGGACGGCTTTCACACACACTTATCTCTCAAAACTGAGCATGTGGAGAGACGTTCGTTCATCTAGCAAAAAGGGAACGGGTTGCAGGAGAAACTTTTACTCTGGTTTCTCAGTCTGTTTCCTAGTGCCGGTTTGAAGTTCCTGCAGTTTTCACTGTAAAACCGAGTTGGAGCTAGTACCTTCCCATATATATCTATGGAGTGGAGTTGGAAACTGAAAAGAAACTTTGTGTTCGCAACAAGCTAGTTGAACAACGGCTTTCACACACACTTATCTCCCAAAACTGAGCATGTGGAGAGACGTTCGTTCATCTAGCATAAAAGGGAACGGGTTGCAGGAGAAACTTTTACTGTGGTTTCTCAGTCTGTTTCCTAGTGCCGTTTTGAAGTTCCTGCAGTTTTCACTGTAAAACGGTGTTGGAGCTAGTAACTTCCTATATATATGTATGGAGTGGAGTTGGAAAATGAAAAGAAACTTTGTGTTCCCAACATGCTAGTTGAAGGACTTCTTTCACACACACTTATCTCTCAAAACTGAGCATGTGGAGAGACGTTCGTTCATCTAGCACAATTGGAACGGGGAGCAGGAGCAACTTTTACTCTGGTTTCTCAGTCTGTTTCCTAGTGCCGGTTAGAAGTTCCTGCAGTTTTCACTGTAAAACGGAGTTGGATCTAGTACCTTCCCATATATATGTATGGAGTGGAGTTGGAAACTGAAAAGTAACTTTGTGTTCCCAACAAGCTAGTTGAAGGACTTCTTTGACACACACTTATCTCTCAGAACTGAGCATGTGGAGAGACGTTCGTTCATCTAGCACAAAGGGAACGGGTTGCAGGAGAAACTTTTACTGTGGTTTCTCAGTCTGTTTCCTAGTGCCGTTTTGAAGTTCCTGCAGTTTTCACTGTAAAACGGAGTTGGAGCTAGTACCTTCCCATATATATGTATGGAGTGGAGTTGGAAACTGAAAAGAAACTTTGTGTTCCCAACAAGCTAGTTGAAGGACTTCTTTCACACACACTTATCTCTCAAAACTGAGCATGTGGGAGAGACGTTCGTTCATCTAGCACAATTGGAACGGGTTGCAGGAGAAACTTATTACTATGGTTTCTCAGTCTGTTTCCTAGTGCCGGTTTGAAGTTCCTGCAGTTTTCACTGTAAAACGGAGTTGGAGCTAGTACCTTCCCATATATATGTATGGAGTGGAGTTGGAAACTGAAAAGAAACTTTGTGTTCCCAACAAGCTAGTTGAAGGACTTCTTTCACACACACTTATCTCTCAAAAGTGAGCATGTGGAGAGACGTTCGTTCATCTAGCACAATTGGAACGGGTTGCAGGAGAAACTTTTCCTCTGGTTTCTCAGTCTGTTTCCTAGTGCCGGTTTGAAGTTCCTGCAGTTTTCACTGTAAAACGGAGTTGGAGCTAGTACATTCCCATATATATGTATGGAGTGGAGTTGGAAACTGAAAAGAAACTTTGTGTTCCCAACAAGCTAGTTGAAGGATCTCTTTCACACACACATTATCTCTCAAAACTGAGCATGTGGAGAGACGTTCGTTCATCTAGCAAAAAGGGAACGGGTTGCAGGAGAAACTTTTACTGTGGTTTCTCAGTCTGTTTCCTAGTGCCTGTTTGAAGTTCCTGCAGTTTTCACTGTAAAACCGAGTTGGAGCTAGTACCTTCCCATATATATGTATGGAGTGGAGTTGGAAACTGAAAAGAAACTTTGTGTTCCCAACAAGCTAGTTGAAGGACGGCTTTCACACACACTTATCTCTCAAAACTGAGCATGTGGGGAGACGTTCGTTCATCTAGCACAATTGGAACGTGTTGCAGGAGAAAGTTTTACTATGGTTTCTCAGTCTGATTTCCTAGTGCCGGTTTGAAGTTCCTGCAGTTTTCACTGTAAAACGGAGTTGGAGCTAGTACCTTCCCATATATATGTATGGAGTGGAGTTGGAAACTGAAAAGAAACTTTGTGTTCCCAACAAGCTAGTTGAAGGACGGCTTTCACACACACTTATCTCTCAAAACTGAGCATGTGGAGAGACGTTCGTTCATCTAGCACAATTGGAACGGGTGCAGGAGAAACTTTTACTCTGGTTTCTCAGTCTGTTTCCTAGTGCCGGTTTGAAGTTCCTGCAGTTTTCACTGTAAAACGGAGTTGGAGCTAGTACCTTCCCATATATATGTATGGAGTGGAGTTGGAAACTGAAAAGAAACTTTGTGTTCCCAACAAGCTAGTTGAAGGACTGCTTTCACACACACTTATCTCTCAAAATTGAGCATGTGGAGAGACGTTCGTTCATCTAGCACAAAGGGAACGGGTTGCAGGAGAAACTTTTACTCTGGTTTCTCAGTCTGTTTCCTAGTGCCGGTTTGAAGTTCCTGCAGTTTTCACTGTAAAACGGAGTTGGAGCTAGTACCTTCCCATATATATGTATGGAGTGGAGTTGGAAACTGAAAAGAAACTTTGTGTTCCCAACAAGCTAGTTGAAGGACTTCTTTCACACACACTTATCTCTCAAAACTGAGCATGTGGAGAGACGTTCGTTCATCTAGCACAAAGGGAACGGGTTGCAGGAGAAACTTTTACTCTGTTTTCTCAGTCTGTTTCCTAGTGCCGGTTTGAAGTTCCTGCAGTTTTCACTGTAAAACCGAGTTGGAGCTAGTACCTTCCCATATATATGTATGGAGTGGAGTTGGAAACTGAAAAGAAACTTTGTGTTCCCAACAAGCTAGTTGAAGGACAGCTTTCACACACACTTATCTCTCAAAACTGAGCATGTGGAGAGACGTTCGTTCATCTAGCAAAAAGGGAACGGGTTGCAGGAGAAACTTTTACTCTGGTTTCTCAGTCTGTTTCCTAGTGCCGGTTTGAAGTTCCTGCAGTTTTCACTGTAAAACGGTGTTGGAGCTAGTACCTTCCCATATATATGTATGGAGTGGAGTTGGAAACTGAAAAGAAACTTTGTGTTCCCAACAAGCTAGTTGAAGGACTTCTTTCACACACACTTATCTCTCAAAACTGAGCATGTGGAGAGACGTTCGTTCATCTAGCACAAAGGGAACGGGTTTGCAGGAGAAACTTTTACTCTGGTTTCTCAGTCTGTTTCCTAGTGCCGGTTTGAAGTTCCTGCAGTTTTCACTGTAAAACCGAGTTGGAGCTAGTACCTTCCCATATATATGTATGGAGTGGAGTTGGAAACTGAAAAGAAACTTTGTGTTCCCAACAAGCTAGTTGAAGGACGGCTTTCACACACACTTATCTCTCAAAACTGAGCATGTGGAGAGACGTTCGTTCATCTAGCAAAAAGGGAACGGGTTGCAGGAGAAACTTTTACTGTGGTTTCTCAGTCTGCTTCCTAGTGCCGGTTTGAAGTTCCTGCACTTTTCACTGTAAAACCGAGTTGGAGCTAGTACCTTCCCATATATATGTATGGAGTGGAGTTGGAAACTGAAAAGAAACTTTGTGTTCCCAACAAGCTAGTTGAAGGACGGCTTTCACACACACTTATCTCTCAAAACTGAGATGTGGGGAGACGTTCGTTCATCTAGCACAAAGGGAACGGGTTGCAGGAGAAACTTTTACTGTGGTTTCTCAGTCTGTTTCCTAGTGCCGGTTTGAAGTTCCTGCAGTTTTCACTGTAAAACCGAGTTGGAGCTAGTACCTTCCCATATATATGTATGGAGTGGAGTTGGAAACTGAAAAGAAACTTTGTGTTCCCAACAAGCTAGTTGAAGGACGGCTTTCACACACACTTATCTCTCAAAACTGAGCATGTGGGAGAGACGTTCGTTCATCTAGCACAATTGGAACGGGTGCAGGAGAAACTTTTTACTATGGTTTCTCAGTCTGATTCCTAGTGCCGGTTTGAAGTTCCTGCAGTTTTCACTGTAAAACCGAGTTGGAGCTAGTACCATTCCCATATATATGTATGGAGTGGAGTTGGAAACTGAAAAGAAACTTTGTGCTCCCAACAAGCTAGTTGAAGGACAGCTTTCACACACACTTATCTCTCAAAACTGAGCATGTGGAGAGACGTTCGTTCATCTAGCAAAAAGGGAACGGGTTGCAGGAGAAACTTTTACTCTGGTTTCTCAGTCTGTTTCCTAGTGCCGGTTTGAAGTTCCTGCAGTTTTCACTGTAAAACGAGTTTGGAGCTAGTACCTTCCCATATATATGTATGGAGTGGAGTTGGAAACTGAAAAGAAACTTTGTGTTCCCAACAAGCTAGTTGAAGGACTTCTTTCACACACACTTATCTCTCAAAACTGAGCATGTGGAGAGACGTTCGTTCATCTAGCACAAAGGGAACGGGTTGCAGGAGAAACTTTTACTCTGGTTTCTCAGTCTGTTTCCTAGTGCCGGTTTGAAGTTCCTGCAGTTTTCACTGTAAAACCGAGTTGGAGCTAGTACCTTCCCATATATATGTATGGAGTGGAGTTGGAAACTGAAAAGAAACTTTGTGTTCCCAACAAGCTAGTTGAAGGACGGCTTTCACACACACTTATCTCTCAAAACTGAGATGTGGGAGACGTTCGTTCATCTAGCACAATTGGAACGTGGTGCAGGAGAAAGTTTTTACTATGGTTTCTCAGTCTGATTCCTAGTGCCGGTTTGAAGTTCCTGCAGTTTTCACTGTAAAACGGAGTTGGAGCTAGTACCTTCCCATATATATGTATGGAGTGGAGTTGGAAACTGAAAAGAAACTTTGTGTTCCCAACAAGCTAGTTGAAGGACGGCTTTCACACACACTTATCTCTCAAAACTGAGCATGTGGAGAGACGTTCGTTCATCTAGCAAAAAGGGAACGGGTTGCAGGAGAAACTTTTACTGTGGTTTCTCAGTCTGTTTCCTAGTGCCGGTTTGAAGTTCCTGCAGTTTTCACTGTAAAACGGAGTTGGAGCTAGTACCTTCCCTATATATGTATGGAGTGGAGTTGGAAACTGAAAAGAAACTTTGTGTTCCCAACATGCTAGTTGAAGGACTTCTTTCACACACACTTATCTCTCAAAACTGAGCATGTGGAGAGACGTTCGTTCATCTAGCACAATTGGAACGGGTTGCAGGAGAAACTTTTACTCTGGTTTCTCAGTCTGTTTCCTAGTGCCGGTTTGAATGTTCCTGCAGTTTTCACTGTAAAACGGAGTTGGAGCTAGTACCTTCCCATATATATGTATGGAGTGGAGTTGGAAACTGAAAAGAAACTTTGTGTTCCCAACAAGCTAGTTGAAGGACAGCTTTCACACACACTTATCTCTCAAAACTGAGCATGTGGAGAGACGTTCGTTCATCTAGCACAAAGGGAACGGGTTGCAGGAGAAACTTTTACTCTGGTTTCTCAGTCTGTTTCCTAGTGCCGGTTTGAAGTTCCTGCAGTTTTCACTGTAAAACGGAGTTGGAGCTAGTACCTTCCCATATATATGTATGGAGTGGAGTTGGAAACTGAAAAGAAACTTTGTGTTCCCAACAAGCTAGTTGAAGGACTTCTTTCACACACACTTATCTCTCAAAACTGAGCATGTGGAGAGACGTTCGTTCATCTAGCACAAAGGGAACGGTTTGCAGGAGAAACTTTTACTCTGGTTTCTCAGTCTGTTTCCTAGTGCCGGTTTGAAGTTCCTGCAGTTTTCACTGTAAAACCGAGTTGGAGCTAGTACCTTCCCATATATATGTATGGAGTGGAGTTGGAAACTGAAAAGAAACTTTGTGTTCCCAACAAGCTAGTTGAAGGACGGCTTTCACACACACTTATCTCTCAAAACTGAGCATGTGGAGAGACGTTCGTTCATCTAGCACAAAGGGAACGGGTTGCAGGAGAAACTTTTACTCTGGTTTCTCAGTCTGTTTCCTAGTGCCGGTTTGAAGTTCCTGCAGTTTTCACTGTAAAACCGAGTTGGAGCTAGTACCTTCCCATATATATGTATGGAGTGGAGTTGGAAACTGAAAAGAAACTTTGTGTTCCCAACAAGCTAGTTGAAGGACGGCTTTCACACACACTTATCTCTCAAAACTGAGCATGTGGAGAGACGTTCGTTCATCTAGCACAAAGGGAACGGGTTGCAGGAGAAACTTTTACTCTGGTTTCTCAGTCTGTTTCCTAGTGCCGGTTTTGAAGTTCCTGCAGTTTTCACTGTAAAGCCGAGTTGGAGCTAGTACCTTCCCATATATATGTATGGAGTGGAGTTGGAAACTGAAAAGAAACTTTGTGTTCCCAACAAGCTAGTTGAAGGACGGCTTTCACACACACTTATCTCTCAAAACTGAGCATGTGGAGAGACGTTCGTTCATCTAGCACAATTGGAACGGGTTGCAGGAGAAACTTTTACTATGGTTTCTCAGTCTGATTTCCTAGTGCCGGTTTGAAGTTCCTGCAGTTTTCACTGTAAAACCGAGTTGGAGCTAGTACCATTCCCATATATATGTATGGAATGGCTTTGGAAACTGAAAAGAAACTTTGTGCTCCCAACAAGCTATTTGAAGGACAGCTTTCACACACACTTATCTCTCAAAACTGAGCATGTGGAGAGACGTTCGTTCATCTAGCAAAAAGGGAACGGGTTGCAGGAGAAACTTTTACTCTGGTTTCTCAGTCTGTTTCCTAGTGCCGGTTTGAAGTTCCTGCAGTTTTCACTGTAAAACGAGTTTGGAGCTAGTACCTTCCCATATATATGTATGGAGTGGAGTTGGAAACTGAAAAGAAACTTTGTGTTCCCAACAAGCTAGTTGAAGGACTTCTTTCACACACACTTATCTCTCAAAACTGAGCATGTGGAGAGACGTTCGTTCATCTAGCTACAAAGGGAACGGGTTGCAGGAGAAACTTTTACTCTGGTTTCTCAGTCTGTTTCCTAGTGCCGGTTTGAAGTTCCTGCAGTTTTCACTGTAAAACCGAGTTGGAGCTAGTACCTTCCCATATATATGTATGGAGTGGAGTTGGAAACTGAAAAGAAACTTTGTGTTCCCAACAAGCTAGTTGAAGGACGGCTTTCACACACACTTATCTCTCAAAACTGAGCATGTGGGGAGACGTTCGTTCATCTAGCACAATGGAACGGGTTGCAGGAGAAAGTTTTACTATGGTTTCTCAGTCTGTTTCCTAGTGCCGGTTTGAAGTTCCTGCAGTTTTCACTGTAAAACGGAGTTGGAGCTAGTACCTTCCCATATATATGTATGGAGTGGAGTTGGAAACTGAAAAGAAACTTTGTGTTCCCAACAAGCTAGTTGAAGGACGGCTTTCACACACACTTATCTCTCAAAACTGAGCATGTGGAGAGACGTTCGTTCATCTAGCAAAAAGGGAACGGGTTGCAGGAGAAACTTTTACTGTGGTTTCTCAGTCTGTTTCCTAGTGCCGGTTTGAAGTTCCTGCAGTTTTCACTGTAAAACGGAGTTGGAGCTAGTACCTTCCCATATATATGTATGGAGTGGAGTTGGAAACTGAAAAGAAACTTTGTGTTCCCAACAATGCTAGTTGAAGGACTTCTTTCACACACACTTATCTCTCAAAACTGAGCATGTGGAGAGACGTTCGTTCATCTAGCACAATTGGAACGGGTTGCAGGAGAAACTTTTACTCTGGTTTCTCAGTCTGTTTCCTAGTGCCGGTTTGAAGTTCCTGCAGTTTTCACTGTAAAACGGAGTTGGAGCTAGTACCTTCCCATATATATGTATGGAGTGGAGTTGGAAACTGAAAAGAAACTTTGTGTTCCCAACAAGCTAGTTGAAGGACTGCTTTCACACACACTTATCTCTCAGAACTGAGCATGTGGAGAGACGTTCGTTCATCTAGCACAAAGGGAACGGGTTGCAGGAGAAACTTTTACTCTGGTTTCTCAGTCTGTTTCCTAGTGCCGGTTTGAAGTTCCTGCAGTTTTCACTGTAAAACGGAGTTGGAGCTAGTACCTTCCCATATATATGTATGGAGTGGAGTTGGAAACTGAAAAGAAACTTGTGTTCCCAACAAGCTAGTTGAAGGACGGCTTTCACACACACTTATCTCTCAAAACTGAGCATGTGGGGAGACGTTCGTTCATCTAGCACAAAGGGAACGGGTTGCAGGAGAAACTTTTACTATGGTTTCTCAGTCTGTTTCCTAGTGCCGGTTTGAAGTTCCTGCAGTTTTCACTGTAAAACCGAGTTGGAGCTAGTACCTTCCCATATATATGTATGGAGTGGAGTTGGAAACTGAAAAGAAACTTTGTGTTCCCAACAAGCTAGTTGAAGGACGGCTTTCACACACACTTATCTCTCAAAACTGAGCATGTGGAGAGACGTTCGTTCATCTAGCACAAAGGGAACGGGTTGCAGGAGAAACTTTTACTCTGGTTTCTCAGTCTGTTTCCTAGTGCCGGTTTGAAGTTCCTGCAGTTTTCACTGTAAAACCGAGTTGGAGCTAGTACCTTCCCATATATATGTATGGAGTGGAGTTGGAAACTGAAAAGAAACTTTGTGTTCCCAACAAGCTAGTTGAAGGACGGCTTTCACACACACTTATCTCTCAAAACTGAGCATGTGGAGAGACGTTCGTTCATCTAGCACAAAGGGAACGGGTTGCAGGAGAAACTTTTACTCTGGTTTCTCAGTCTGTTTCCTAGTGCCGGTTTGAAGTTCCTGCAGTTTTCACTGTAAAACCGAGTTGGAGCTAGTACCTTCCCATATATATGTATGGAGTGGAGTTGGAAACTGAAAAGAAACTTTGTGTTCCCAACAAGCTAGTTGAAGGACGGCTTTCACACACACTTATCTCTCAAAACTGAGCATGTGGAGAGACGTTCGTTCATCTAGCATAAAAGGGAACGGGTTGCAGGAGAAACTTTTACTGTGGTTTCTCAGTCTGTTTCCTAGTGCCGTTTTGAAGTTCCTGCAGTTTTCACTGTAAAACGGAGTTGGAGCTAGTACCTTCCCATATATATGTATGGAGTGGAGTTGGAAACTGAAAAGAAACTTTGTGTTCCCAACAATGCTAGTTGAAGGACTTCTTTCACACACACTTATCTCTCAAAACTGAGCATGTGGAGAGACGTTCGTTCATCTAGCACAATTGGAACGGGTTGCAGGAGAAACTTTTACTCTGGTTTCTCAGTCTGTTTCCTAGTGCCGGTTTAGAAGTTCCTGCAGTTTTCACTGTAAAACGGAGTTGGAGCTAGTACCTTCCCATATATATGTATGGAGTGGAGTTGGAAACTGAAAAGAAACTTTGTGTTCCCAACAAGCTAGTTGAAGGACTTCTTTCACACACATTTATCTCTCAAACTTAGCATGTGGAGAGACGTTCGTTCATCTAGCACAAAGGGAACGGGTTGCAGGAGAAACTTTTACTGTGGTTTCTCAGTCTGTTTCCTAGTGCCGGTTTGAAGTTCCTGCAGTTTTCACTGTAAAACGGAGTTGGAGCTAGTACCTTCCCATATATATGTATGGAGTGGAGTTGGAAACTGAAAAGAAACTTTGTGTTCCCAACAAGCTAGTTGAAGGACGTCTTTCACACACACTTATCTCTCAAAACTGAGCATGTGGGAGACGTTCGTTCATCTAGCACAAAGGGAACGGGTTGCAGGAGAAACTTTTATCTATGGTTTCTCAGTCTGTTTCCTAGTGCCGGTTTGAAGTTCCTGCAGTTTTCACTGTAAAACGGAGTTGGAGCTAGTACCTTCCCATATATATGTATGGAGTGGAGTTGGAAACTGAAAAGAAACTTTGTGTTCCCAACAAGCTAGTTGAAGGACTTCTTTCACACACACTTATCTCTCAAAACTGAGCATGTGGGAGAGACGTTCGTTCATCTAGCACAATTGGAACGGGGTGCAGGAGAAACTTTTACTCTGGTTTCTCAGTCTGTTTCCTAGTGCCGGTTTGAAGTTCCTGCAGTTTTCACTGTAAAACGGAGTTGGAGCTAGTACCTTCCCATATATATGTATGGAGTGGAGTTGGAAACTGAAAAGAAACTTTGTGTTCCCAACAAGCTAGTTGAAGGACTACTTTCACACACACTTATCTCTCAAAACTGAGCATGTGGAGAGACGTTCGTTCATCTAGCAAAAAGGGAACGGGTTGCAGGAGAAACTTTTACTGTGGTTTCTCAGTCTGTTTCCTAGTGCCGGTTTGAAGTTCCTGCAGTTTTCACTGTAAAACCGAGTTGGAGCTAGTACCTTCCCATATATATGTATGGAGTGGAGTTGGAAACTGAAAAGAAACTTTGTGTTCCCAACAAGCTAGTTGAAGGACGGCTTTCACACACACTTATCTCTCAAAACTGAGCATGTGGGGAGACGTTCGTTCATCTAGCACAATTGGAACGTGTTGCAGGAGAAAGTTTTTCTATGGTTTCTCAGTCTGATTTCCTAGTGCCGGTTTGAAGTTCCTGCAGTTTTCACTGTAAAACGGAGTTGGAGCTAGTACCTTCCCATATATATGTATGGAGTGGAGTTGGAAACTGAAAAGAAACTTTGTGTTCCCAACAAGCTAGTTGAAGGACGGCTTTCACACACACTTATCTCTCAAAACTGAGCATGTGGAGAGACGTTCGTTCATCTAGCACAATTGGAACGGGGAGCAGGAGAAACTTTTACTCTGGTTTCTCAGTCTGTTTCCTAGTGCCGGTTAGAAGTTCCTGCAGTTTTCACTGTAAAACGGAGTTGGAGCTAGTACCTTCCCATATATATGTATGGAGTGGAGTTGGAAACTGAAAAGAAACTTTGTGTTCCCAACAAGCTAGTTGAAGGACTTCTTTCACACACACTTATCTCTCAAAATTGAGCATGTGGAGAGACGTTCGTTCATCTAGCACAAAGGGAACGGGTTGCAGGAGAAACTTTTACTCTGGTTTCTCAGTCTGTTTCCTAGTGCCGGTTTGAAGTTCCTGCAGTTTTCACTGTAAAACGGAGTTGGAGCTAGTACCTTCCCATATATATTTATGGAGTGGAGTTGGAAACTGAAAAGAAACTTTGTGTTCCCAACATGCTAGTTGAAGGACTTTTTTCACTCAAACTTATCTCTCAAAACTGAGCATGTGGAGAGACGTTCGTTCATCTAGCACAAAGGGAACGGGTTGCAGGAGAAACTTTTACTCTGTTTTCTCAGTCTGTTTCCTAGTGCCGGTTTGAAGTTCCTGCAGTTTTCACTGTAAAACCGAGTTGGAGCTAGTACCATCCCATATATATGTACGGAATGGCTTTGGAAACTGAAAAGAAACTTTGTGCTCCCAACAAGCTATTTGAAGGACAGCTTTCACACACACTTATCTCTCAAAACTGAGCATGTGGAGAGACGTTCGTTCATCTAGCAAAAAAGGGAACGGGTTGCAGGAGAAACTTTTACTCTGGTTTCTCAGTCTGTTTCCTAGTGCCGGTTTGAAGTTCCTGCAGTTTTCACTGTAAAACGGTGTTGGAGCTTGTACCTTCCCATATATATGTATGGAGTGGAGTTGGAAACTGAAAAGAAACTTTGTGTTCCCAACAAGCTAGTTGAAGGACTTCTTTCACACACACTTATCTCTCAAAACTGAGCATGTGGAGAGACGTTCGTTCATCTAGCTCAAAGGGAACGGTTTGCAGGAGAAACTTTTACTCTGGTTTCTCAGTCTGTTTCCTAGTGCCGGTTTGAAGTTCCTGCAGTTTTCACTGTAAAACCGAGTTGGAGCTAGTACCTTCCCATATATATGTATGGAGTGGAGTTGGAAACTGAAAAGAAACTTTGTGTTCCCAACAAGCTAGTTGAAGGACGGCTTTCACACACACTTATCTCTCAAAACTGAGTATGTGGAGAGACGTTCGTTCATCTAGCAAAAAGGGAACGGGTTGCAGGAGAAACTTTTACTGTGGTTTCTCAGTCTGTTTCCTAGTGCCGGTTTGAAGTTCCTGCACTTTTAACTGTAAAACCGAGTTGGAGCTAGTACCTTCCCATATATATGTATGGAGTGGATTTGGAAACTGAAAAGAAACTTTGTGTTCCCAACAAGCTAGTTGAAGGACGGCTTTCACACAAACTTATCTCTCAAAACTGAGATGTGGGGAGACGTTCGTTCATCTAGCACAAAGGGAACGGGTTGCAGGAGAAACTTTTACTGTGGTTTCTCAGTCTGTTTCCTAGTGCTGTTTTGAAGTTCCTGCAGTTTTCACTGTAAAGCCGTGTTGGAGCTAGTACCTTCCCATATATATGTATGGAGTGGAGTTGGAAACTGAAAAGAAACTTTGTGTTCCCAACAAGCTAGTTGAAGGACGGCTTTCACACAAACTTATCTCTCAAAACTGAGATGTGGGGAGACGTTCGTTCATCTAGCACAATTGGAACGTGGTGCAGGAGAAAGTTTTTCTATGGTTTCTCAGTCTGATTCCTAGTGCCGGTTTGAAGTTCCTGCAGTTTTCACTGTAAAACGGAGTTGGAGCAAGTACCTTCCCATATATATATGTATGGAGTGGAGTTGGAAACTGAAAAGAAACTTTGTGTTCCCAACAAGCTTGTTGAAGGACGGCTTTCACACACACTTATCTCTCAAAACTGAGCATGTGGAGAGACGTTCGTTCATCTAGCAAAAAAGGGAACGGTTTGCAGGAGAAACTTTTACTGTGGTTTCTAAGTCTGTTTCCTAGTGCCTTTTTGAAGTTCCTGCAGTTTTCACTGTAAAACGGAGTTGGAGCTAGTACCTTCCCTTATATATGTATGGAGTGGAGTTGGAAACTGAAAAGAAACTTTGTGTTCCCAACATGCTAGTTGAAGGACTTCTTTCACACACAATTATCTCTCAAAACTGAGCATGTGGAGAGACGTTCGTTCATCTAGCACAATTGGAACGGGTTGCAGGAGAAACTTTTGCTCTGGTTTCTCAGTCTGTTTCCTAGTGCCGGTTAGATGTTCCTGCAGTTTTCACTGTAAAACGGAGTTGGAGCTAGTACCTTCCCATATATATGTATGGAGTGGTGTTGGAAACTGAAAAGAAACTTTGTGTTCCCAACAAGCTAGTTGAAGGAATTCTTTCACACACACTTATCTCTCAAAATTGAGCATGTGGAGAGAAGTTCGTTCATCTAGCACAAAGGGAACGGGTTGCAGGAGAAACTTTTACTCTGGTATCTCAGTCTGTTTCCTAGTGCCGGTTTGAAGTTCCTGCAGTTTTCACTGTAAAACGGAGTTGGAGCTAGTACCATCCCATATATATGTACGAAATGGCTTTGGAAACTGAAAAGAAACTTTGTGCTCCCAACAAGCTATTTGAAGGACAGCTTTCACACACACTTATCTCTCAAAACTGAGCATGTGGAGAGACGTTCGTTCATCTAGCAAAAAAGGGAACGGGTTGCAGGAGAAACTTTTACTCTGGTTTCTCAGTCTGTTTCCTAGTGCCGGTTTGAAGTTCCTGCAGTTTTCACTGTAAAACGGTGTTGGAGCTTGTACCTTCCCATATATATGTATGGAGTGGAGTTGGAAACTGAAAAGAAACTTTGTGTTCCCAACAAGCTAGTTGAAGGACTTCTTTCACACACACTTATCTCTCAAAACTGAGCATGTGGAGAGACGTTCGTTCATCTAGCTCAAAGGGAACGGTTTGCAGGAGAAACTTTTACTCTGGTTTCTCAGTCTGTTTCCTAGTGCCGGTTTGAAGTTCCTGCAGTTTTCACTGTAAAACCGAGTTGGAGCTAGTACCTTCCCATATATATGTATGGAGTGGAGTTGGAAACTGAAAAGAAACTTTGTGTTCCCAACAAGCTAGTTGAAGGACGGCTTTCACACACACTTATCTCTCAAAACTGAGTATGTG
Organism: Camelus ferus; assembly: GCF_009834535.1. Classification (NCBI taxonomy): domain Eukaryota; kingdom Metazoa; phylum Chordata; class Mammalia; order Artiodactyla; family Camelidae; genus Camelus; species Camelus ferus. The sequence continues at coordinate 77,140 of NW_022589700.1, read as the reverse complement.
GAGAGACGTTCGTTCATCTAGCAAAAAAGGGAACGGGTTGCAGGAGAAACTTTTACTGTGGTTTCTCAGTCTGTTTCCTAGTGCCGGTTTGAAGTTCCTGCACTTTTAACTGTAAAACCGAGTTGGAGCTAGTACCTTCCCATATATATGTATGGAGTGGATTTGGAAACTGAAAAGAAACTTTGTGTTCCCAACAAGCTAGTTGAAGGACGGCTTTCACACAAACTTATCTCTCAAAACTGAGATGTGGGGAGACGTTCGTTCATCTAGCACAAAGGGAACGGGTTGCAGGAGAAACTTTTACTGTGGTTTCTCAGTCTGTTTCCTAGTGCTGTTTTGAAGTTCCTGCAGTTTTCACTGTAAAGCCGAGTTGGAGCTAGTACCTTCCCATATATATGTATGGAGTGGAGTTGGAAACTGAAAAGAAACTTTGTGTTCCCAACAAGCTAGTTGAAGGACGGCTTTCACACAAACTTATCTCTCAAAACTGAGATGTGGGGAGACGTTCGTTCATCTAGCACAATTGGAACGTGGTGCAGGAGAAAGTTTTTCTATGGTTTCTCAGTCTGATTCCTAGTGCCGGTTTGAAATCCTGCAGTTTTCACTGTAAAACGGAGTTGGAGCAAGTACCTTCCCATATATATATGTATGGAGTGGAGTTGGAAACTGAAAAGAAACTTTGTGTTCCCAACAAGCTTGTTGAAGGACGGCTTTCACACACACTTATCTCTCAAAACTGAGCATGTGGAGAGACGTTCGTTCATCTAGCAAAAAAGGGAACGGGTTGCAGGAGAAACTTTTACTGTGGTTTCTAAGTCTGTTTCCTAGTGCCGTTTTGAAGTTCCTGCAGTTTTCACTGTAAAACGGAGTTGGAGCTAGTACCTTCCCTTATATATGTATGGAGTGGAGTTGGAAACTGAAAAGAAACTTTGTGTTCCCAACATGCTAGTTGAAGGACTTCTTTCACACACAATTATCTCTCAAAACTGAGCATGTGGAGAGACGTTCGTTCATCTAGCACAATTGGAACGGGTTGCAGGAGAAACTTTTGCTCTGGTTTCTCAGTCTGTTTCCTAGTGCCGGTTAGATGTTCCTGCAGTTTTCACTGTAAAACGGAGTTGGAGCTAGTACCTTCCCATATATATGTATGGAGTGGTGTTGGAAACTGAAAAGAAACTTTGTGTTCCCAACAAGCTAGTTGAAGGACGGCTTTCACACACACTTATCTCTCAAAACTGAGTATGTGGAGAGACGTTCGTTCATCTAGCAAAAAAGGGAACGGGTTGCAGGAGAAACTTTTACTGTGGTTTCTCAGTCTGTTTCCTAGTGCCGGTTTGAAGTTCCTGCACTTTTAACTGTAAAACCGAGTTGGAGCTAGTACCTTCCCATATATATGTATGGAGTGGATTTGGAAACTGAAAAGAAACTTTGTGTTCCCAACAAGCTAGTTGAAGGACGGCTTTCACACACACTTATCTCTCAAAACTGAGCATGTGGGGAGACGTTCGTTCATCTAGCACAAAGGGAACGGGTTGCAGGAGAAACTTTTACTGTGGTTTCTCAGTCTGTTTCCTAGTGCTGTTTTGAAGTTCCTGCAGTTTTCACTGTAAAGCCGAGTTGGAGCTAGTACCTTCCCATATATATGTATGGAGTGGAGTTGGAAACTGAAAAGAAACTTTGTGTTCCCAACAAGCTAGTTGAAGGACGGCTTTCACACAAACTTATCTCTCAAAACTGAGCATGTGGGAGAGACGTTCGTTCATCTAGCACAATTGGAACGTGGTGCAGGAGAAAGTTTTTCTATGGTTTCTCAGTCTGATTCCTAGTGCCGGTTTGAAGTTCCTGCAGTTTTCACTGTAAAACGGAGTTGGAGCTAAGTACCTTCCCATATATATGTATGGAGTGGAGTTGGAAACTGAAAAGAAACTTTGTGTTCCCAACAAGCTTGTTGAAGGACGGCTTTCACACACACTTATCTCTCAAAACTGAGCATGTGGAGAGACGTTCGTTCATCTAGCAAAAAAGGGAACGGTTTGCAGGAGAAACTTTTACTCTGGTTTCTCAGTCTGTTTCCTAGTGCCGTTTTGAAGTTCCTGCAGTTTTCACTGTAAAACGGAGTTGGAGCTAGTACCTTCCCTATATATGTATGGAGTGGAGTTGGAAACTGAAAAGAAACTTTGTGTTCCCAACATGCTAGTTGAAGGACTTCTTTCACACACAATTATCTCTCAAAACTGAGCATGTGGAGAGACGTTCGTTCATCTAGCACAATTGGAACGGGTTGCAGGAGAAACTTTTGCTCTGGTTTCTCAGTCTGTTTCCTAGTGCCGGTTAGATGTTCCTGCAGTTTTCACTGTAAAACGGAGTTGGAGCTAGTACCTTCCCATATATATGTATGGAGTGGTTGGAAACTGAAAAGAAACTTTGTGTTCCCAACAAGCTAGTTGAAGGAATTCTTTCACACACACTTATCTCTCAAAATTGAGCATGTGGAGAGAAGTTCGTTCATCTAGCACAAAGGGAACGGGTTGCAGGAGAAACTTTTACTCTGGTATCTCAGTCTGTTTCCTAGTGCCGGTTTGAAGTTCCTGCAGTTTTCACTGTAAAACGGAGTTGGAGCTAGTACCATCCCATATATATGTACTGAAATGGCTTTGGAAACTGAAAAGAAACTTTGTGCTCCCAACAAGCTATTTGAAGGACAGCTTTCACACACACTTATCTCTCAAAACTGAGCATGTGGAGAGACGTTCGTTCATCTAGCAAAAAGGGAACGGGTTGCAGGAGAAACTTTTACTCTGGTTTCTCAGTCTGTTTCCTAGTGCCGGTTTGAAGTTCCTGCAGTTTTCACTGTAAAACGGTGTTGGAGCTTGTACCTTCCCATATATATGTATGGAGTGGAGTTGGAAACTGAAAAGAAACTTTGTGTTCCCAACAAGCTAGTTGAAGGACTTCTTTCACACACACTTATCTCTCAAAACTGAGCATGTGGAGAGACGTTCGTTCATCTAGCTCAAAGGGAACGGTTTGCAGGAGAAACTTTTACTCTGGTTTCTCAGTCTGTTTCCTAGTGCCGGTTTGAAGTTCCTGCAGTTTTCACTGTAAAACCGAGTTGGAGCTAGTACCTTCCCATATATATGTATGGAGTGGAGTTGGAAACTGAAAAGAAACTTTGTGTTCCCAACAAGCTAGTTGAAGGACGGCTTTCACACACACTTATCTCTCAAAACTGAGTATGTGGAGAGACGTTCGTTCATCTAGCAAATAAGGGAACGGGTTGCAGGAGAAACTTTTACTGTGGTTTCTCAGTCTGTTTCCTAGTGCCGGTTTGAAGTTCCTGCACTTTTAACTGTAAAACCGAGTTGGAGCTAGTACCTTCCCATATATATGTATGGAGTGGAGTTGGAAACTGAAAAGAAACTTTGTGTTCCCAACAAGCTAGTTGAAGGACGGCTTTCACACAAACTTATCTCTCAAAACTGAGATGTGGGGAGACGTTCGTTCATCTAGCACAATTGGAACGTGGTGCAGGAGAAAGTTTTCTATGGTTTCTCAGTCTGATTCCTAGTGCCGGTTTGAAGTTCCTGCAGTTTTCACTGTAAAACGGAGTTGGAGCTAAGTACCTTCCCATATATATGTATGGAGTGGAGTTGGAAACTGAAAAGAAACTTTGTGTTCCCAACAAGCTTGTTGAAGGACGGCTTTCACACACACTTATCTCTCAAAACTGAGCATGTGGAGAGACGTTCGTTCATCTAGCAAAAAGGGAACGGGTTGCAGGAGAAACTTTTACTGTGGTTTCTAAGTCTGTTTCCTAGTGCCGTTTGAAGTTCCTGCAGTTTTCACTGTAAAACGGAGTTGGAGCTAGTACCTTCCCATATATATGTATGGAGTGGAGTTGGAAACTGAAAAGAAACTTTGTGTTCCCAACATGCTAGTTGAAGGACTTCTTTCACACACACTTATCTCTCAAAACTGAGCATGTGGAGAGACGTTCGTTCATCTAGCACAAATGGAACGGGTTGCAGGAGAAACTTTTACTCTGGTATCTCAGTCTGTTTCCTAGTGCCGGTTTGAAGTTCCTGCAGTTTTCACTGTAAAACGGAGTTGGAGCTAGTACCTTCCCATATATATGTATGGAGTGGAGTTGGAAACTGAAAAGAAACTTGTGTTCCCAACAAGCTAGTTGAAGGACGGCTTTCACACACACCTATCTCTCAAAACTGAGCATGTGGGGAGACGTTAGTTCATCTAGCACAAAGGGAACGGGTTGCAGGAGAAAGTTTTTCTATGGTTTCTCAGTCTGTTTCCTAGTGCCGGTTTGAAGTTCCTGCAGTTTTCACTGTAAAACCGAGTTGGAGCTAGTAACCTTCCCATATATATGTATGCAGTGGAGTTGGAAACTGAAAAGAAACTTTGAGTTCCCAACAAGCTAGTTGAAGGACGGCATTCACACACACTTATCTATCAAAACTGAGCATGTGGAGAGACGTTCGTTCATCTAGCACAAAGGGAACGGGTTGCAGGAGAAACTTTTACTCTGGTTTCTCAGTCTGTTTCCTAGTGCCGGTTTGAAGTTCCTGCAGTTTTCACTGTAAAACCGAGTTGGAGCTAGTACCATCCCATATATATGTATGGAGTGGCTTTGGAAACTGAAAAGAAACTTTGTGCTCTCAACAAGCTAGTTGAAGGACGGCTTTCACACACACTTATCTCTCAAAACTGAGCATGTGGAGAGACGTTCGTTCATCTAGCAAAAAAGGGAACGGGTTGCAGGAGAAACTTTTACTCTGGTTTCTCAGTCTGTTTCCTAGTGCCGGTTTGAAGTTCCTGCAGTTTTCACTGTAAAACGGTGTTGGAGCTTGTACCTTCCCATATATATGTATGGAGTGGAGTTGGAAACTGAAAAGAAACTTTGTGTTCCCAACAAGCTAGTTGAAGGACTTCATTCACACACACTTATCTCTCAAAACTGAGCATATGGAGAGACGTTCGTTCATCTAGCTCAAAGGGAACGGGTTGCAGGAGAAACTTTTACTCTGGTTTCTCAGTCTGTTTCCTAGTGCCGGTTTGAAGTTCCTGCAGTTTTCACTGTAAAACCGAGTTGGAGCTAGTACCTTCCCATATATATGTATGGAGTGGAGTTGGAAACTGAAAAGAAACTTTGTGTTCCCAACAAACTATTTGAAGGACGGCTTTCACACACACTTAACTCTCAAAACTGAGTATGTGGAGAGACGTTCGTTCATCTAGCAAAAAAGGGAACGGGTTGCAGGAGAAACTTTTACTGTGGTTTCTCAGTCTGTTTCCTAGTGCCGTTTTGAAGTTTCTGCAGTTTTCACTGTAAAACGGAGTTGGAGCTAATACCTTCCCATATATATGTATGGAGTGGAGTTGGAAACTGAAAAGAAACTTTGTGTTCCCAACATGCTAGTTGAAGGACTTCTTTCACACACACTTATCTCTCAAAACTGAGCATGTGGAGAGACGTTCGTTCATCTAGCACAATTGGAACGGGGAGCAGGAAAAACTTTTACTCTGGTTTCTCAGTCTGTTTCCTAGTGCCGGTTAGAAGTTCCTGCAGTTTTCACTGTAAAACGGAGTTGGAACTAGTACCTTCCCATATATATGTATGGAGTGGAGTTGGAAACTGAAAAGAAACTTTGTGTTCCCAACAAGCTAGTTGAAGGACTTCTTTCACACACACTTATCTCTCAAAATTGAGCATGTGGAGAGACGTTCGTTCATCTAGCACAAAGGGAACGGGTTGCAGGAGAAACTTTTACTCTGGTTTCTCAGTCTGTTTCCTAGTGCCGGTTTGAAGTTCCTGCAGTTTTCACTGTAAAACCGAGTTGGAGCTAGTACCTTCCCATATATATGTATGGAGTGGTTTTGGAAACTGAAAAGAAACTTTGTGTTCCCAACATGCTAGTTGAAGGACTTTTTTCACTCAAACTTATCTCTCAAAACTGAGCATGTGGAGAGACGTTCGTTCATCTAGCACAATGGGAACGGGGTGCAGGAGAAACTTTTACTCTGTTTACTCAGTCTGTTTCCTAGTGCCGCTTTGAATTTCCTGCAGTTTTCACTGTAAAAACGAGTTGGAGCTAGTACCTTCCCATATATATGTATGGAGTGGAGTTGGAAACTGAAAAGAAACTTTGTGTTCCCAACAAGCTAGTTGAAGGACGGCTTTCACACACACATATCTCTCAAAACTGAGCATGTGGGGAGACGTTCGTTCATTAAGCACAAAGGGAACGGGTTGCAGGAGAAAGTTTTTCTATGGTTTCTCAGTCTGTTTCCTAGTGCCGGTTTGAAGTTCCTGCAGTTTTCACTGTAAAACCGAGTTGGAGCTAGTACCTTCCCATATATATATATGGAGTGGAGTTGGAAACTGAAAAGAAACTTTGTGTTCCCAACAAGCTAGTTGAAGGACGGCATTCACACACACTTATCTATCAAAACTGAGCATGTGGAGAGACGTTCGTTCATCTAGCACAAAGGGAACGGGTTGCAGGAGAAACTTTTACTCTGGTTTCTCAGTCTGTTTCCTAGTGCCGGTTTGAAGTTCCTGCAGTTTTCACTGTAAAACCGAGTTGGAGCTAGTACCATCCCATATATATGTATGGATTGGCTTTGGAAACTGAAAAGAAACTTTGTGCTCCCAACAAGCTAGTTGAAGGACGGCTTTCACACACACTTATCTCTCAAAACTGAGCATGTGGAGAGACGTTCGTTCATCTAGCAAAAAAGGGAACGGGTTGCAGGAGAAACTTTTACTCTGGTTTTTCAGTCTGTTTCCTAGTGCCGGTTTGAAGTTCCTGCAGTTTTCACTGTAAAACGGTGTTGGAGCTTGTACCTTCCCATATATATGTATGGAGTGGAGTTGGAAACTGAAAAGAAACTTTGTGTTCCCAACAAGCTAGTTGAAGGACTTCTTTCACACACACTTATCTCTCAAAACTGAGCATGTGGAGAGACGTTCGTTCATCTAGCTCAAACGGAACGGGTTGCAGGAGAAACTTTTACTCTGGTTTCTCAGTCTGTTTCCTAGTGCCGGTTTGAAGTTCCTGCAGTTTTCACTGTAAAACCGAGTTGGAGCTTGTACCTTCCCATATATATGTATGGAGTGGAGTTGGAAAATGAAAAGAAACTTTGTGTTCCCAACAAGCTAGTTGAAGGACGGCTTTCAAACACACTTATCTCTCAAAACTGAGTATGTGGAGAGACGTTCGTTCATCTAGCAAAAAAGGGAACGGGTTGCAGGAGAAACTTTTACTCTGGTTTCTCAGTCAGTTTCCTAGTGCCGTTTTGAATTTCCTGCAGTTTACACTGTAAAACCGTGTTGGAGCTAGTACCTTCCCATATATATGTATGGAGTGGAGTTGGAAACTGAAAAGAAACTTTGTGTTCCCAACAAGCTTGTTGAAGGACGGCTTTCACACACACTTATCTCTAAAAACTGAGCATGTGGAGAGACGTTCGTTCATCTAGCAAAATAGGGAACGGGTTGCAGGGGAAACTTTTACTCTGGACTCTCAGTCTGTTTCCTAGTGCCGGTTTTAAGTTCCTGCAGTTTTCACTGTAAAACGGTTTTGGAGCTAGTACCTTCCCATATATATGTATGGAGTGGAGTTGGAAACTGAAAAGAAACTTTGTGCTCCCAACATGCTAGTTGAAAGACTTCTTTCACACACACTTATCTCTCAAAACTGAGCATGTGGAGAGACGTTCGTTCATCTAGCACAATTGGAATGGGTTGCAGGAGAAACTATTACTCTGTTTTCTCAGTCTGTTTCCTACTGCCGGTTTGAAGTTCCTGCAGTTTTCACTGTAAAACCGAGTTGGAGCTAGTACCTTCCCATATATATGTATGGAGTGGAGTTGGAAACTGAAAAGAAACTTTGTGTTCCCAACAAGCTAGTTGAAGGACGGCTTTCACACACACTTATCTATCAAAACTGAGCATGTGGAGAGACGTTCGTTCATCTAGCACAAAGGGAACTGGTTGCAGGATAAACTTTTACTCTGGTTTCTCAGTCTGTTTCCTAGTTCCGGTTTGAAGTTCCTGCAGTTTTCACTGTAAAACAGAGTTGGAGCTTGTACCTTCCCATATATATGTATGGAGTGGAGTTGGAAACTGAAAAGAAACTTTGTGCTCCCAACAAGCTATTTGAAGGACGGCTTTCACACACACTTATCTCTCAAAACTGAGCATGTAGAGAGACGTTCGTTCATCTAGCAAAAAAGGGAACGGGTTGCAGGAGAAACTTTTACTCTGTTTTCTCAGTCTGTTTCCTAGTGCCGTTTTGAAATTCCTGCAGTTTTCACTGTAGAACGGTGTTGGAGCTTGTACCTTCCCATATATATGTATGGAGTGGAGTTGGAAACTGAAAAGAAACTTTTTGTTCCCAACAAGCTAGTTGAAAGACTTCTTTCACACACACTTATCTCTCAAAACTGAGCATGTGGAGAGACGTTCGTTCATCTAGCTCAAAGGGAACGGGTTGCATGAGAAACTTTTACTCTGGTTTCTCAGTCTGCTTCCTAGTGCCGGTTTGAAGTTCCTGCATTTTTCACTGTAAAACCGAGTTGGAGCTAGTACCTTCCCATATATATGTAAGGAGTGGAGTTGGAAACTGAAAAGAAACTTTGTGTTCCCAACAAGCTAGTTGAAGGACGGCTTTCACACACACTTATCTCTCAAAACTGAGCATGTGGAGAGACGTTCGTTCATCTAGCACAAAGGGAACGGTTTGCAGTAGAAACTTTTACTGTGGTTTCTCAGTCTGTTTCCTAGTGCCGGTTGGAAGTTCCTGCTGTTTTCACTGTAAAACCGAGTTGGAGCTAGTACCTTCCCATACATATGTATGGGGTGGAGTTGGAAACTGAAAAGAAACTTTGTGTTCCCAACAAGCTAGTTGAAAGACGGCTTTCACACACACTTATCTCTCAAAACTGAGCATGTGGAGAGACGTTCGTTCATCTAGCAAAAAAGGGAACGGGTTGCAGGGGAAACTTTTACTCTGGTTTCTCAGTCAGTTTCCTAGTGCCTGTTTTAAATTTCCTGCAGTTTTCACTGTAAATCGGAGTTGGAGCTAATACCTTCCCATATATATGTATGGAGTGGAGTTGGAAAGTGAAAAGAAACTTTGTGTTCCCAACAAGCTAGTTGAAGGACTTCTTTCACACACACTTATCTCTCAAAATTGAGCATGTTGAGAGACGTTCGTTCATCTAGCACAAAGGGAACGGGTTGCAGGAGAAACTTTTACTCTGGTTTCTCAGTCTGTTTCCTAGTGCCAGTGTGAAGTTCCTCCAGTTTTCACTGTAAAACCGAGTTGGAGCTAGTACCTTCCCATATATATGTATGGAGTGGAGTTGGAAACTGAAAAGAAACTTTGTGTTCCCAACAAGCTAGTTGAAGGACGGCTTTCACACACACTTATCTCTCAAAACTGAGCATGTGGGGAGACGTTCGTTCATCTAGCAAAAAAGGGAATGGGTTGCAGGAGAAACTTTTACTGTGGTTTCTCAGTCTGTTTCCTAGTGCCGGTTTGAAGTTCCTGCAGTTTTCAGTGTAAAACCGAGTTGGAGCTAGTACCTTCCCATATATATGTATGGAGTGGAGTTGGAAACTGAAAAGAAACTTTGTGTTCCCAACAAGCTAGTTGAAGGACGGCTTTCACACACACTTATCTCTCAAAACTGAGTATGTAGGGAGACGTTCGTTCATCTAGCACAATTGGAACGGGTTGCAAGGGAAAGTTTTTCTATGGTTTCTCAGTCTGTTTCCTAGTGCCGGTTTGAAGTTCCTGCAGTTTTCACTGTAAAGCCGATTTGGAGGTACTACCTTCCCATATATATGTATGGAGTGGAGTTGGAAAGTGAAAAGAAACTTTGTGTTCCCAACAAGCTAGTTGAAGGACGGCTTTCGCACACACTTATCTCCCAAAACTGAGCATGTGGAGAGACGTTCGTTCATCTAGCACAAAGGGATCGGGTTGCAGGGGAAACTTTTTCTCTGGTTTCTCAGTCTGTTTCTTATGCCGGTTGGAAGTTCCTGCTGTTTTCACTGTAAAACCGAGTTGGAGCTAGTACCTTCCCATATATATGTATGGAGTGGTGTTGGAAACTGAAAAGAAACTTTGTGTTCCCAACAAGCTAGTTGAATGACGGCTTTCACACACACTTATCTCTCAAAACTGAGCATGTGGAGAGATGTTCGTTCATCTAGCAAAAAAGGGAACGGGTAGCATTAGAAACATTTACTCTGTTTCTCAGTCTGTTTCCTAGTGCCGTTTTGAAGTTCCTGCAGTTTCCACTGTAAATCCGAGTTGGAGCTAGTACCTTCCTATATATATGTATGGAGTGGAGTTGGAAACTGAAAAGAAACTTTGTGTTCCCAACAAGCTAGTTGAAGGACTTCTTTCACACACACTTATCTCTCAAAACTGAGCATGTGGAGAGACGTTCGTTCATCTAGCCCAATTGGAACGGGTTGCAGGAGAAACTTTTTCTCTGGTTTCTCAGTCTGTTTCGTAGTGCCGGTTTGAATTTCCTGCAGTTTTCAGTGTAAAACTGATTTGGAGCTTGTACCTTCCCATATATATTTATGGAGTGGAGTTGGAAACTGAAAAGAAACTTTGTGTTCCCAACAAGCTAGTTGAAGGACTTCTTTCACACACACTTATCTCTCAAAATTGAGCATGTCTAGAAACGTTCGTTCATCTAGCACAAAGGGAACGGTTTGCAGGAGAAATTTTACTGTGGTTTCTCAGTCTGTTTCCTAGTGCCGGTTTGAAGTTCCTGCAGTTTTCACTGTAAAACCGAGTTGGAGCTAGTACCTTCCCATATATATTTATGGAGTGGAGATGGAAACTGAAAAGAAACTTTGTGTTCCCAACAAGCTAGTTGAAGGACGGCTTTCACACACACTTATCTCTCAAATCTGAGCATGTGGAGAGACGTTCGTTCATCTAGCACAATTGGAACGGGGTGCAGGAGAAAGTTTTTCTATGGTTTCTCAGTCTGTTTCCTTGTGCCGGTTTGAAGTTCCTGCTGTTTTCACTGTAAAACGGAGTTGGAGCTTGTACCTTATCATATATATGTATGGAGTGGAGTTGGAAACTGAAAAGAAACTTTGTGTTCCCAACAAGCTAGTTGAAGGAATTCTTTCACACACACTTATCTCTCAAAATTGAGCATCTGGAGAGACGTTTGTTCATCTAGCACAAAGGGAACGGGTTGCAGGAGAAACTTTTACTCTGGTTTCTCAGGCTTTTTCGTAGTGCCGGTTTGAAGTTCCTGCAGTTTTCACTGTAAAACCGAGTTGTAGCTAGTACCTTCCCATATATATGTATGGAGTGGAGTTGGAAACTGAAAAGGAACTTTGTGTTCCCAACAAGCTCGTTGAAGGACGGCTTTCACACACAGTTATCTCTCTAAAATGAGCATGTGGAGAGACGTTCTTTCATCTAGCAAAAAAGTGAACGGGTTGCAGGAGAAACTTTTACTCCGGTTTCTCAGTCTGTTTCCTAGTGCCGGTTTGAAGTTCCTGCAGTTTTCACTGTAAAACGGTGTTGGAGCTAGTACCTTCCCATATATATGTATGGAGTGGAGTTGGAAACTGAAAAGAAACTTTGTGTTCCCAACAAGCTAGTTGAAGGGCTTCTTTCACACACACTTATCTCTCAAAATTGAGCATGTGGAGAGACGTTCTTTCATCTAGCACAAAGGGAACGGGTTACAGGAGAAACTTTTACTCTGGTTTCTCAGTCTGTTTCCTAGTGCCGGTTTGAAGTTCCTGCAGTTTTCACTGTAAAACCGAGTTGGAGCTAGTACCTTCCCATATATATGTATGGAGTGGAGTTGGAAACTGAAAATTAACTTTGTGTTCCCAACAAGCTAGTTGAAGGACGGCTTTCACACACACTTATCTCTGAAAACTGAGCATGTGGAGAGACGTACGTTCATTTAGCCCAATTGAAACGGGTTGCAGGAGAAACTTTTACTCTGGTTTCTCAGTCTGTTTCTTAGTGCCGGTTTGAAGTTCCTGCAGTTTTCACTGTAAAACGGATTTGGAGCTAGTAACTTCCCATATATATGTATGGAGTGGAGTTGGAAACTGAAAAGAAACTTTGTGTTCCCAACAAGCTAGTTGAAGGACGGCTTTCACACACACTTATCTCTCAACATTGAGCATGTGGAGAGACGTTCGTTCATCTAGCACAAAGGGAACGGGTTGCAGGAGAAACTTTTACTGTGGTTTCTCAGTAAGTTTCCTAGTGCCTGTTTCAAGTTCCTGCAGTTTTCACTGTAAAACCGAGTTGGAGCTAGTACCTTCCCATACATATGTATGGAGTGGAGTTGGAAACTGAAAAGGAACTTTGTGTTCCCAACAAGCTATTTGAAGGACTTCTTTCACACACATTTATCTCTCAAAATTGAGCATGTGGAGAGACGTTCGTTCATCTAGCACAAAGGGAACGGGTTGCAGGAGAAACTTTTACTCTGGTTTCTCAGTCTGTTTCCTAGTGCCAGTGTGAAGTTCCTCCAGTTTTCACTGTAAAACCGAGTTGGAGCTAGTACCTTCCCATATATATGTATGGAGTGGAGTTGGAAACTGAAAAGAAACTTTGTGTTCCCAACAAGCTAGTTGAAGGACGGCTTTCACACACACTTATCTCTCAAAACTGAGCATGTGGGGAGACGATCGTTCATCTAGCACAATTGGAACGGTTTGCAGGAGAAAAGTTTTTCTATGGTATCTGTCTGTTTCCTAGTGCCGGTTTGAAGTTCCTGCAGTTTTCACTTAAAGCCGAGTTGGAGGTAGTACCTTCCCATATATATGTATGGAGTGGAGTTGGAAACTGAAAAGAAACTTTGTGTTCCCAACAAGCTAGTTGAAGGACGGCTTTCACACACACTTATCTCTCAAATCTGAGCATGTGGAGAGACGTTCGTTCATCTAGCACAAAGGGAACGGGTTGCAGGGGAAACTTTTTCTCTGGTTTCTCAGTCTGTTTCCTAATGCCGGTTGGAAGTTCCTGCTGTTTTCACTGTAAAACCGAGTTGGAGGTAGTACCTTCCCATATATATGTATGGAGTGGTTTTGGAAACTGAAATGAAACTTTGTGTTCCCAACAAGCTAGTTGAAGGACGGCTTTCACACACACTTATCTCTCAAAACTGAGCATGTGGAGAGACGTTCGTTCATCTAGCAAAAAAGGGAACGGGTAGCATGAGAAACTTTTACTCTGTTTTCTCAGTCTGTTTCCTAGTGCCGTTTTGAAGTTCCTGCAGTTTCCACTGTAAATCCGAGTTGGAGCTAGTACCTTCCCATATATATGTATGGAGTGGAGTTGGAAACTGAAAAGAAACTTTGTGTTCCCAACAAGCTTGTTGAAGGACTTCTTTCACACACACTTATCTCTCAAAACTGAGCGTGTGGTGAGACGTTCGTTCATCTAGCCCAATTGGAACGGGTTGCATGAGAAACTTTTTCTCTGCTTTCTCAGTCTGTTTCGTAGTGCCGGTTTGAATTTCCTGCAGTTTTCACTGTAAAACGGATTTGGAGCTAGTACCTTCCCATATATATGTATGGAGTGGAGTTGGAAACTGAAAAGAAACTGTGTTCCCAACAAGCTAGTTGAAGGACTTCTTTCACACACAATTATCTCTCAAAATTGAGCATGTATAGAAACGTTCGTTCATCTAGCACAAAGGGAACGGGTTGCAGGAGAAACTTTTACTGTGGTTTCTCAGTCTGTTTCCTAGTGCCGGTTTGAAGTTCCTGCAGTTTTCACTGTAAAACCGAGTTGGAGCTAGTACCTTCCCATATATATTTATGGAGTGGAGTTGGAATCTGAAAAGAAACTTTGTGTTCCCAACAAGCTAGTTGAAGGACGGCTTTCACACACACTTATCTCTCAAAATTGAGCATGTGGAGAGACGTTCTTTCATTTAGCACAAAGGGAACGGGTTACAGGAGAAATTTTTACTCTGGTTTCTCAGTCTGTTTCCTAGTGCCGGTTTGAAGTTCCTGCAGTTTTCACTGTAAAACGGAGTTGGAACTAGTACTTTCCCATATATATGTATGGAGTGGAGTTGGAAACTGAAAAGAAACTTTGTGTTCCCAACAAGCTAGTTGAAGGCGGCTTTCACAAACACTTATCTCTGAAAACTGAGCATGTGGAGAGACGTTCGTTCATTTAGCCCAATTGGAACGGGTTGCAGGAGAAACTTTTACTCTGGATTCTCAGTCTGTTTCCTAGTGCCGGTTTGAAGTTCCTGCAGTTTTCACTGTAAAGCCGAGTTGGAGGTAGTACCTTCCCATATATATGTATGGAGTGGAGTTGGAAACTGAAAAGAAACTTTGTGTTCCCATCAAGCTAGTTGAAGGACGGCTTTCACACACACTTATCTCTCAAAACTGAGCATGTGGAGAGACGTTCCTTCATCTAGCACAAAGGGAACGGGTTGCAGGGGAAACTTTTTCTCTGGTTTCTCAGTCTGTTTCCTAATGCCCGTTGGAAGTTCCTGCTGTTTTCACTGTAAAACCGAGTTGGAGCTAGTACCTTCCCATATATATGTATGGAGTGGTGTTGGAAACTGAAAAGAAACTTTGTGTTCCCAACAAGCTAGTTGAAGGACGGCTTTCACACACACTTATCTCTCAAAATTGAGCATGTGGAAAGACATTCCTTCATCTAGCAAAAAAGGGAACGGATAGCATGAGAAACTTTTGCTCTGTTTTCTCAGTCTGTTTCCTAGTGCCGTTTTGAAGTTCCTGCAGTTTCCACTGTAAATCCGAGTTGGAGCTAGTACCTTCCTATATATATGTATGGAGTGGAGTTGGAAACTGAAAAGAAACTTTGTGTTCCCAACAAGCTAGTTGAAGGACTTCTTTCACACACACTTATCTCTCAAAACTGAGCATGTGGAGAGACGTTCGTTCATCTAGCCCAATTGGAACGGGTTGCAGGAGAAACTTTTACTCTGGTTTCTCAGTCTGTTTCCGTAGTGCCGGTTTGAATTTCCTGCAGTTTTCAGTGTAAAACGGATTTGGAGCTAGTACCTTCCATTATATATGTATGGATTGGAGTTGGAAACTGAAAAGAAACTTTGTGTTCCCAACAAGCTAGTTGAAGGACTACTTTCACACACACTTATCTCTCAAAATTGAGCATGTCTAGAAACGTTCGTTCATCTAGTACAAAGGGAACGGGTTGCAGAAGAAACTTTTACTGTGGTTTCTCAGTCTGTTTCCTAGTGCCGGTTTGAAGTTCCTGCAGTTTTCACTGTAAAACCGAGTTGGAGCTAGTACCTTCCCATATATATTTATGGAGTGGAGATGGAAACTGAAAAGAAACTTTGTGTTCCCAACAAGCTAGTTGAAGGACGGCTTTCACACACACTTATCTCTCAAATCTGAGCATGTGGAGAGACGTTCGTTCATCTAGCACAAATGGAACGGGTTGCAGGAGAAACTTTTACTCTGGTTTCTCAGTCTGTTTCCTAGTGCCGGTTTGAAGTTCCTGCAGTTTTCACTGTAAAACCGGAGTTGGAGCTTGTACCTTCCATATATATGTATGGAGTGGAGTTGGAAACTGAAAAGAAACTTTGTGTTCCCAACAAGCTAGTTGAAGGACTGCTTTCACACACACTTATCTCTCAAAATTGAGCATGTGGAGAGACGTTCGTTCATCTAGCACAAAGGGAACGGGTTGCAGGAGAAACTTTTACTCTGGTTTCTCAGTCTGTTTCCTAGTGCCGGTTTGAAGTTCCTGCAGTTTTCACTGTAAAACCGGAGTTGGAGCTAGTACCTTCCCATATATATGTATGGAGTGGAGTTGGAAACTGAAAAGAAACTTTGTGTTCCCAACAAGCTAGTTGAAGGACGGCTTTCACACACAGTTATCTCTCTAAAACTGAGCATGTGGAGAGACGTTCGTTCATCTAGCAAAAAAGGGAACGGGTTGCAGGAGAAACTTTTACTCCGGTTTCTCAGTCTGTTTCCTAGTGCCGGTTTGAAGTTCCTGCAGTTTTCACTGTAAAACGGTGTTGGAGCTAGTACCTTCCCATATATATGTATGGAGTGGAGTTGGAAACTGAAAAGAAACTTTGTGTTCCCAACATGCTAGTTGAAGGGCTTCTTTCACACACACATTATCTCTCAAAATTGAGCATGTGGAGAGACGTTCTTTCATCTAGCACAAAGGGAACGGGTTACAGGAGAAACTTTTACTCTGGATTCTCAGTCTGTTTCCTAGTGCCGGTTTGAAGTTCCTGCAGTTTTCACTGTAAAACGGAGTTGGAGCTAGTACCTTCCCATATATATGTATGGAGTGGAGTTGGAAACTGAAAAGAAACTTTGTGTTCCCAACAAGCTAGTTGAAGGTACTTCTTTCACACACACTTATCTCTCAAAATTGAGCATGTCTAGAAACGTTCGTTCATCTAGCACAAAGGGAACGGGTTGCAGGAGAAACTTTTACTGTGGTTTCTCAGTCTGTTTCCTAGTGCCGGTTTGAAGTTCCTGCAGTTTTCACTGTAAAACCGAGTTGGAGCTAGTACCTTCCCATATATATGTATGGAGTGGAGTTGGAATCTGAAAAGAAACTTTGTGTTCCCAACAAGCTAGTTGAAGGACGGCTTTCACACACACTTATCTCTCAAAATTGAGCATGTGGAGAGACGTTCGTTCATCTAGCACAAAGGGAACGGGTTACAGGAGAAACTTTTACTCTGGTTTCTCAGTCTGTTTCCTAGTGCCGGTTTGAAGTTCCTGCAGTTTTCACTGTAAAACGGAGTTGGAGCTAGTACCTTCCCATATATATGTATGGAGTGGAGTTGGAAACTGAAAAGAAACTTTGTGTTCCCAACAAGCTAGTTGAAGGACGGCTTTCACACACACTTATCTCTCAAAACTGAGCATGTGGAGAGACGTTCGTTCATCTAGCACAAATGGAACGGGTTGCAGGAGAAACTTTTACTCTGGTTTCTCAGTCTGTTTCCTAGTGCCGGTTTGAAGTTCCTGCAGTTTTCACTGTAAAACCGAGTTGGAGCTAGTACCTTCCCATATATATGTATGGAGTGGAGTTGGAAACTGAAAAGAAACTTTGTGTTCCCAACAAGCTAGTTGAAGGACGGCTTTCACACACACTTATCTCTCAAAACTGAGCATGTGGAGAGACGTTCGTTCATCTAGCACAAAGGGAACGGGTTGCAGGAGAAACTTTTACTCTGGTTTCTCAGTCTGTTTCCTAGTGCCGGTTTGAAGTTCCTGCAGTTTTCACTGTAAAACCGGAGTTGGAGCTAGTACCTTCCCATATATATGTATGGAGTGGAGTTGGAAACTGAAAAGAAACTTTGTGTTCCCAACAAGCTAGTTGAAGGACGGCTTTCACACACACTTATCTCTCAAAACTGAGCATGTGGAGAGACGTTCGTTCATCTAGCACAAAGGGAACGGGTTGCAGGAGAAACTTTTACTCTGGTTTCTCAGTCTGTTTCCTAGTGCCGGTTTGAAGTTCCTGCAGTTTTCACTGTAAAACCGAGTTGGAGCTAGTACCTTCCCATATATATGTATGGAGTGGAGTTGGAAACTGAAAAGAAACTTTGTGTTCCCAACAAGCTAGTTGAAGGACGGCTTTCACACACACTTATCTCTCAAAACTGAGCATGTGGAGAGACGTTCGTTCATCTAGCACAAAGGGAACGGGTTGCAGGAGAAACTTTTACTCTGGTTTCTCAGTCTGTTTCCTAGTGCCGGTTTGAAGTTCCTGCAGTTTTCACTGTAAAACCGAGTTGGAGCTAGTACCTTCCCATATATATGTATGGAGTGGAGTTGGAAACTGAAAAGAAACTTTGTGTTCCCAACAAGCTAGTTGAAGGACGGCTTTCACACACACTTATCTCTCAAAACTGAGCATGTGGAGAGACGTTCGTTCATCTAGCACAAAGGGAACGGGTTGCAGGAGAAACTTTTACTCTGTTTTCTCAGTCTGTTTCCTAGTGCCGGTTTGAAGTTCCTGCAGTTTTCACTGTAAAACCGAGTTGGAGCTAGTACCATTCCCATATATATGTATGGAGTGGAGTTGGAAACTGAAAAGAAACTTTGTGTTCCCAACAAGCTAGTTGAAGGACTTCTTTCACACACACTTATCTCTCAAAATTGAGCATGTGGAGAGACGTTCGTTCATCTAGCACAAAGGGAACGGGTTGCAGGAGAAACTTTTACTCTGGTTTCTCAGTCTGTTTCCTAGTGCCGGTTTGAAGTTCCTGCAGTTTTCACTGTAAAACGGAGTTGGAGCTAGTACCTTCCCATATATATGTATGGAGTGGAGTTGGAAACTGAAAAGAAACTTTGTGTTCCCAACAAGCTAGTTGAAGGACGGCTTTCACACACACTTATCTCTCAAAATCTGAGCATGTGGAGAGACGTTCGTTCATCTAGCACAAAGGGAACGGGTTGCAGGAGAAACTTTTACTCTGGTTTCTCAGTCTGTTTCCTAGTGCCGGTTTGAAGTTCCTGCAGTTTTCACTGTAAAACCGGAGTTGGAGCTAGTACCTTCCCATATATATGTATGGAGTGGAGTTGGAAACTGAAAAGAAACTTTGTGTTCCCAACAAGCTAGTTGAAGGACGGCTTTCACACACACTTATCTCTCAAAACTGAGCATGTGGAGAGACGTTCGTTCATCTAGCACAAAGGGAACGGGTTGCAGGAGAAACTTTTACTGTGGTTTCTCAGTCTGTTTCCTAGTGCCGGTTTGAAGTTCCTGCAGTTTTCACTGTAAAACGGAGTTGGAGCTAGTACCTTCCCATATATATGTATGGAGTGGAGTTGGAAACTGAAAAGAAACTTTGTGTTCCCAACAAGCTAGTTGAAGGACGGCTTTCACACACACTTATCTCTCAAAACTGAGCATGTGGAGAGACGTTCGTTCATCTAGCACAAAGGGAACGGGTTGCAGGAGAAACTTTTACTCTGGTTTCTCAGTCTGTTTCCTAGTGCCAGGTTTGAAGTTCCTGCAGTTTTCACTGTAAAACCGAGTTGGAGCTAGTACCTTCCCATATATATGTATGGAGTGGAGTTGGAAACTGAAAAGAAACTTTGTGTTCCCAACAAGCTAGTTGAAGGACGGCTTTCACACACACTTATCTCTCAAAACTGAGCATGTGGAGAGACGTTCGTTCATCTAGCACAAAGGGAACGGGTTGCAGGAGAAACTTTACTCTGGTTTCTCAGTCTGTTTCCTAGTGCCGGTTTGAAGTTCCTGCAGTTTTCACTGTAAAATCCGAGTTGGAGCTAGTACCTTCCCATATATATGTATGGAGTGGAGTTGGAAACTGAAAAGAAACTTTGTGTTCCCAACAAGCTAGTTGAAGGACTGCTTTCACACACAATTATCTCTCAAAACTGAGCATGTGGAGAGACGTTCGTTCATCTAGCACAATGGAACGGGTTGCAGGAGAAACTTTTACCTTGTATTCCCAGTCTGTTTCCTAGTGCCGGTTTGAAGTTCCTGCAGTTTTCACTGTAAAACGGAGTTGGAGCTAGTACCTTCCCATATATATGTATGGAGTGGAGTTGGAAACTGAAAAGAAACTTTGTGTTCCCAACAAGCTAGTTGAAGGACGGCTTTCACACACATTTATCTCTCAAAACTGAGCATGTGGAGAGACGTTCGTTCATCTAGCACAGAGGGAAAGGGTTGCAGGAGAAACTTTACTCTGTTTTCTCAGTCTGTTTCCTAGTGCCGTTTTGAAGTTCCTGCAGTTTTCACTGTAAAACCGAGTTGGAGCTAGTACCTTCCCATATATATGTATGGAGTGGAGTTGGAAACTGAAAAGAAACTTTGTGTTCCCAACAAGATAGTTGAAGGACGGCTTTCACACACACTTATCTCTCAAAACTGAGCATGTGGGAGAGACGTTCGTTCATCTAGCACAATTGGAACGGGTTGCAGGAGAAACTGTTTTACTATGCTTTCTCAGTCTGTTTCCTAGTGCCGGTTGGAAGTTCCTGCAGTTTTCACTGTAAAATGGAGTTGGAGTTAGTACCTTCCCATATATATGTATGGAGTGGAGTTGGAAACTGAAAAGAAACTTTCTGTTCCCAACAAGCTAGTTGAAGGACATCTTTCACACACACTTATCTCTCAAAATTGAGCATGTGGAGAGACGTTCGTTCATCTAGCCCAAAGGGAACGGGTTGCATGAGAAACTTTTACTCTGGTTTCTCAGTCTGTTTCCTAGGTGCCGGTTTGAAGTTCCTGCAGTTTTCACTGTAAAACGGAGTTGGAGCTAGTACCTTCCCATATATATGTATGGAGTGGAGTTGGAAACTGAAAAGAAACTTTGTGTTCCCAACAAGCTAGTTGAAGGACTTCTTTCACACACACTTATCTCTCAAAACTGAGCATGTGGATAGACGTTCGTTCATCTAGCACAAAGGGAACGGATTGCAGAAGAAACTTTTACTCTGCTTTCTCAGTCTGTTTCCTAGTGCCGGTTTGAAGTTCCTGCAGTTTTCACTGTAAAACGGAGTTGGAGCTAGTACCTTCCCATATATATGTATGGAGTGGAGTTGGAAACTGAAAAGAAACTTTGTGTTCCCAACAAGCTAGTTGAAGGACGGCTTTCACACACACTTATCTCTCAAAACTGAGCATGTGGAGAGACGTTCGTTCATCTAGCACAAAGGGAACGGGTTGCAGGAGAAACTTTTACTCTGGATTCTCAGTCTGTTTCCTAGTGCCGGTTTGAAGTTCCTGCTGTTTTCACTGTAAAACCGAGTTGGAGCTAGTACCTTCCCATATATATGTATGGAGTGGAGTTGGAAACTGAAAAGAAACTTTGTGTTCCCAATCAAGCTAGGTTGAAGGACGGCTTTCACACACACTTATCTCTCAAAACTGAGCATGTGGAGAGACGTTCGTTCATCTAGCACAATTGGAACGGGTTGCAGGAGAAACTTTTACTATGGTTTCTCAGTCTGTTTCCTAGTGCCGGTTTGAAGTTCCTGCAGTTTTCACTGTAAATCCGAGTTGGAGCTAGTACCTTCCCATATATATGTATGGAGTGGAGTTGGAAACTGAAAAGAAACTTTGTGTTCCCAACAAGCTAGTTGAAGGACTTCTTTAACACACACTATATCTCTCAAAACTGAGCATGTGGGGAGACGTTCCGTTCATCTAGCACAATTGGAACGGTGTGCAGGAGAAACTTTTACTCCGGATTCTCAGTCTGTTTCCTAGTGCCGGTTTGAAGTTCCTGCAGTTTTCACTGTAAAACGGTGTTGGAGCTAGTACAATCCCATATATATGTATGGAGTGGAGTTGGAAACTGAAAAGAAACTTTGTGTTCCCAACAAGCTAGTTGAAGGACTTCTTTCACACACAATTATCTCTCAAAATTGAGCATGTGGAGAGACGTTCGTTCATCTAGCACAAAGGTAACGGGTTGCAGGAGAAACTTTTACTGTGGTTTCTCAGTCTGTTTCCTAGTGCCGGTTTGAAGTTCCTGCAGTTTTCACTGTAAAACGGAGTTGGAGCTATTACCTTCCCATATATATGTATGGAGTGGAGTTGGAAACTGAAAAGAAACTTTGTGTTCCCAACAAGCTAGTTGAAGCACGGATTTCACACACTACTTATCTCTCAAAACTGAGCATGTGGAGAGACGTTCGTTCATCCTAGCACAATGGAACAGGTGAGCAGGAGAAACTTTTACTCTGGTTTCTCAGTCTGTTTCCTAGTGCCGGTTTGAAGTTCCTGCAGTTTTCACTGTAAAACGGAGTTGGAGCTAGTACCTTCCCATATATATGTATGGAGTGGAGTTGGAAACTGAAAAGAAACTTTGTGTTCCCAACAAGCTAGTTGAAGGACTTCTTTCACACACACTTATCTCTCAAAACTGAGCATGTGGATAGACGTTCGTTCATCTAGCACAAAGGGAACGGGTTGCAGGAGAAACTTTTACTCTGCTTTCTCAGTCTGTTTCCTAGTGCCGGTTTGAAGTTCCTGCAGTTTTCACTGTAAAACGGAGTTGGAGCTAGTACCTTCCCATGTATATGTAAGGAGTAGAGTTGGAAACTGAAAAGAAACTTTGTGTTCCCAACAAGCTAGTTGAAGGACGGCTTTCACACACACTTATCTCTCAAAACTGAGCATGTGGAGAGACGTTCGTTCATCTAGCACAAAGGGAACGGGTTGCAGGGGAAACTTTTACTCTGGATTCTCAGTCTGTTTCCTAATGCCGGTTGGAAGTTCCTGCATGTTTTCACTGTAAAACCGAGTTGGAGCTAGTACCTTCCCATATATATGTATGGAGTGGAGTTGGAAACTGAAAAGAAACTTTGTGTTCCCGATCAAGCTAGGTTGAAGGACGGCTTTCACACACACTTATCTCTCAAAACTGAGCATGTGGAGAGACGTTCGTTCATCTAGCAATAAAGGGAACGGGTTGCAGGAGAAAGTTTTCTATGGATTCTCAGTCTGTTTCCTAGTGCCAGTTTGAAGTTCCTGCAGTTTTCACTGTAAAACCGAGTTGGAGCTAAGTACCTTCCATATATATGTATGGAGTGGAGTTGGAAACTGAAAAGAAACTTTGTGTTCCCAACAAGCTAGTTGAAGGACGGCTTTCACACACACTTATCTCTCAAAACTGAGCATGTGGAGAGACGTTCGTTCATCTAGCACAAAGGGAACGGGTTGCAGGAGAAACTTTTACTCTGGTTTCTCAGTCTGTTTCCTAGTGCCAGTTTGAAGTTCCTGCATTTTTCACTCTAAAACCGAGTTGGAGCTAGTACCTTCCCATATATATGTATGGAGTGGTGTTGGAAACTGAAAAGAAACTTTGTGTTCCCATCAAGCTAGTTGAAGGACGGCTTTCACACACACTTATCTCTCAAAACTGAGCATGTGGAGAGACGTTCGTTCATCTAGCAAAAAGGGAACGGGTAGCAGGAGAAACTTTTACTCTGTTTTCTCAGTCTGTTTCCTAGTGCCGTTTTGAAGTTCCTGCAGTTTCACTGTAAATCCGATGTTGGAGCTAGTACCTTCCCATATATATGTATGGAGTGGAGTTGGAAACTGAAAAGAAACTTTGTGTTCCCAACAAGCTAGTTGAAGGACTGCTTTCACACACACTTATCTCTCAAAACTGAGCATGTGGAGAGACGTTCGTTCATCTAGCACAAAGGGAACGGGATTGCAGGAAGAAACTTTTACTCTGCTTTCTCAGTCTGTTTCCTAGTGCCGGTTTGAAGTTCCTGCAGTTTTCACTGTAAAACGGAGTTGGAGCTAGTACCTTCCCATATATATGTATGGAGTGGAGTTGGAAACTGAAAAGAAACTTTGTGTTCCCAACAAGCTAGTTGAAGGACGGCTTTCACACACACTTATCTCTCAAAACTGAGCATGTGGAGAGACGTTCGTTCATCTAGCACAAAGGGAACGGGTTGCAGGGAGAAACTTTTACTCTGGTTTCTCAGTCTGTTTCCTAGTGCCGGTTTGAAGTTCCTGCAGTTTTCACTGTAAAACCGAGTTGGAGCTAGTACCTTCCCATATATATGTATGGAGTGGTGTTGGAAACTGAAAAGAAACTTTGTGTTCCCATCAAGCTAGGTTGAAGGACGGCTTTCACACACACTTATCTCTCAAAACTGAGCATGTGGAGAGACGTTCGTTCATCTAGCACAATTGAACGGGGTGCAGGAGAAACGTTTTCTATGGTTTCTCAGTCTGTTTCCTAGTGCCGTTTGAAGTTCCTGCAGTTTTCACTGTAAATCCGAGTTGGAGCTAGTACCTTCCAATATATATGTATGGAGTGGAGTTGGAAACTGAAAAGAAACTTTGTGTTCCCAACAAGCTAGTTGAAGGACTTCTTTCACACACACTATATCTCTCAAAACTTAGCATGTGGAGAGACGTTCGTTCATCTAGCACAATTGGAACGGTGTGCAGGAGAAACTTTTACTCCGGATTCTCAGTCTGTTTCCTAGTGCCGGTTTGAAGTTCCTGCAGTTTTCACTGTAAAACGGTGTTGGATCTAGTACAATCCCATATATATGTATGGAGTGGAGTTGGAAACTGAAAAGAAACTTTGTGTTCCCAACAAGCTATTTGAAGGACTTCTTTCACACACAATTATCTCTCAAAATTGAGCATTTGGAGAGACGTTCGTTCATCTAGCACAAAGGTAACGGGTTGCAGGAGAAACTTTTACTGTGGTTTCTCAGTCTGTTTCCTAGTGCCGGTTTGAAGTTCCTGCAGTTTTCACTGTAAAACGGAGTTGGAGCTATTACCTTCCCATATATATGTATGGAGTGGAGTTGGAAACTGAAAAGAAACTTTGTGTTCCCAACAAGCTAGTTGAAGCACGGATTTCACACATACTTTTCTCTCAAAACTGAGCATGTGGAGAGACGTTCGTTCATCCAGCACAATGGAACAGTGTGCAGGAGAAACTTTTACTCTGGTTTCTCAGTCTGTTTCCTAGTGCCGGTTTGAAGTTCCTGCAGTTTTCACTGTAAAACGGAGTTGGAGCTAGTACCTTCCCATATATATGTTTGGAGTGGAGTTGGAAACTGAAAAGAAACTTTGTGTTCCCAACAAGCTAGTTGAAGGACTTCTTTCACACACACTTATCTCTCAAAACTGAGCATGTGGATAGACGTTCGTTCATCTAGCACAAAGGGAACGGGTTGCAGGAGAAACTTTTACTCTGCTTTCTCAGTCTGTTTCCTAGTGCCGGTTTGAAGTTCCTGCAGTTTTCACTGTAAAACGGAGTTGGAGCTAGTACCTTCCCATGTATATGTAAGGAGTAGAGTTGGAAACTGAAAAGAAACTTTGTGTTCCCAACAAGCTAGTTGAAGGACGGCTTTCACACACACTTATCTCTCAAAATTGAGCATGTGGAGAGACGTTCGTTCATCTAGCACAAAGGGAACGGGTTGCAGGGGAAACTTTTACTCTGGATTCTCAGTCTGTTTCCTAATGCCGGTTGGAAGTTCCTGCTGTTTTCACTGTAAAACCGAGTTGGAGCTAGTACCTTCATATATATATGTATGGAGTGGTGTTGGAAACTGAAAAGAAACTTTGTGTTCCCGTCAAGCTAGGTTGAAGGACGGCTTTCACACACACTTATCTCTCAAAACTGAGCATGTGGAGAGACGTTCGTTCATCTAGCAATAAAGGGAACGGGTTGCAGGAGAAAGTTTTCTATGGATTCTCAGTCTGTTTCCTAGTGCCAGTTTGAAGTTCCTGCAGTTTTCACTGTAAAACCGAGTTGGAGCTAATACTTTCCATATATATGTATGGAGTGGAGTTGGAAACTGAAAAGAAACTTTGTGTTCCCAACAAGCTAGTTGAAGGACGGCTTTCACACACACTTATCTCTCAAAACTGAGCATGTGGAGAGACGTTCGTTCATCTAGCACAAAGGGAACGGGTTGCAGGAGAAACTTTTACTCTGGTTTCTCAGTCTGTTTCCTAGTGCCACGTTTGAAGTTCCTGCATTTTTCACTCTAAAACCGAGTTGGAGCTAGTACCTTCCCATATATATGTATGGAGTGGAGTTGGAAACTGAAAAGAAACTTTGTGTTCCCAACAAGCTAGTTGAAGGACGGCTTTCACACACACTTATCTCTCAAAACTGAGCATGTGGAGAGACGTTCGTTCATCTAGCACAAAGGGAACGGGTTGCAGGAGAAACTTTTACTCTGTTTCTCAGTCTGTTTCCTAGTGCCGGTTTGAAGTTCCTGCAGTTTCACTGTAAAACCGAGTTGGAGCTAGTACCTTCCCATATATATGTATGGAGTGGAGTTGGAAACTGAAAAGAAACTTTGTGTTCCCAACAAGCTAGTTGAAGGACGTCTTTCACACACACTTATCTCTCAAAACTGAGCATGTGGAGAGACGTTCGTTCATCTAGCACAAATGGAACGGGTTGCAGGAGAAACTTTTACTCTGGTTTCTCAGTCTGTTTCCTAGTGCCGGTTTGAAGTTCCTGCAGTTTTCACTGTAAAACCGTAGTTGGAGCTAGTACCTTCCCATATATATGTATGGAGTGGAGTTGGAAACTGAAAAGAAACTTTGTGTTCCCAACAAGCTAGTTGAAGGACTTCTTTCACACACACTTATCTCTCAAAATTGAGCATGTCTAGAAACGTTCGTTCATCTAGCACAAAGGGAACGGTTTGCAGGAGAAACTTTTCCTGTGGTTTCTCAGTCTGTTTCCTAGTGCCGGGTTGAAGTTCCTGCAGTTTTCACTGTAAAACCGAGTTGGAGCTAGTACCTTCCCATATATATTTATGGAGTGGAGTTGGAAACTGAAAAGAAACTTTGTGTTCCCAACAAGCTAGTTGAAGGACGGCTTTCACACACACTTATCTCTCAAAATTGAGCATGTGGAGAGACGTTCTTTCATCTAGCACAAAGGGAACGGGTTACAGGAGAAACTTTTACTCTGGTTTCTCAGTCTGTTTCCTAGTGCCGGTTTGAAGTTCCTGCAGTTTTCACTGTAAAACGGAGTTGGAGCTAGTACCTTCCCATATATATGTATGGAGTGGAGTTGGAATGTGAAAAGTAACTTTTGTTCCCAACAAGCTATTTGAAGGACGGCTTTCACAAACACTTATCTCTGAAAACTGAGCATGTGGAGAGACGTTCGTTCATTTAGCCCAATTGGAACGGGTTGCAGGAGAAACTTTTACTCTGGTTTCTCAGTCTGTTCCCTAGTGCCGGTTTGAAGTTCCTGCAGTTTTCACTGTAAAACGGATTTGGAGCTAGTACCTTCCCATATATATGTATGGAGTGGAGTTGGAAACTGAAAAGAAACTTTGTGTTCCCCACAAGCTAGTTGAAGGACGGCATTCACACACACTTATCTCTCAAAATTGAGCATGTGGAGAGACGTTCGTTCATCTAGCACAAAGGGAACGGGTTGCAGGAGAAACTTTTACTCTGGTTTCTCAGTCTGTTTCCTGGTGCCGGTTTGAAGTTCCTGCAGTTTTCACTGTAAAACGGAGTTGGAGCTAGTACCTTCCCATATATATGTATGGAGTGGAGTTGGAAACTGAAAAGAAACTTTGTGTTCCCAACAAGCTAGTTGAAGGACTTCTTTCACACACACTTATCTCTCAAAACTGAGCATGTGGATAGACGTTCGTTCATCTAGCACAAAGGGAACGGGTTGCAGAAGAAACTTTTACTCTGCTTTCTCAGTCTGTTTCCTAGTGCCGGTTTGAAGTTCCTGCAGTTTTCACTGTAAAACGGAGTTGGAGCTAGTACCTTCCCATATATATGTAAGGAGTAGAGTTGGAAACTGAAAAGAAACTTTGTGTTCCCAACAAGCTAGTTGAAGGACGGCTTTCACACACACTTATCTCTCAAAACTGAGCATGTGGAGAGACGTTCGTTCATCTAGCACAAAGGGAACGGGTTGCAGGGGAAACTTTTACTCTGGATTCTCAGTCTGTTTCCTAATGCCGGTTGGAAGTTCCTGCTGTTTTCACTGTAAAACCGAGTTGGAGCTATTACCTTCCCATATATATGTATGGAGTGGTGTTGGAAACTGAAAAGAAACTTTGTGTTCCCATCAAGCAGGTTGAAGGACGGCTTTCACACACACTTATCTCTCAAAACTGAGCATGTGGAGAGACGTTCGTTCATCTAGCACAATTTGAACGGGGTGCAGGAGAAAGTTTTTCTATGGTTTCTCAGTCTGTTTCCTAGTGCCGTTTGAATTTCCTGCAGTTTTCACTGTAAATCCGAGTTGGAGCTAGTACCTTCCCATATATATGTATGGAGTGGAGTTGGAAACTGAAAAGAAACTTTGTGTTCCCAACAAGCTAGTTGAAGGACTTCTTTAACACACATATATCTCTCAAAACTTAGCATGTGGGGAGACGTCCGTTCATCTAGCACAATTGGAACGGTGTGCAGGAGAAACTTTTACTCCGGATTCTCAGTCTGTTTCCTAGTGCCGGTTTGAAGTTCCTGCAGTTTTCACTGTAAAACGGTGTTGGAGCTAGTACAATCCCATATATATGTATGGAGTGGAGTTGGAAACTGAAAAGAAACTTTGTGTTCCCAACAAGCTATTTGAAGGACTTCTTTCACACACAATTATCTCTCAAAATTGAGCATTTGGAGAGACGTTCGTTCATCTAGCACAAAGGTAACGGGTTGCAGGAGAAACTTTTACTGTGGTTTCTCAGTCTGTTTCCTAGTGCCGGTTTGAAGTTCCTGCAGTTTTCACTGTAAAACGGAGTTGGAGCTATTACCTTCCCATATATATGTATGGAGTGGAGTTGGAAACTGAAAAGAAACTTTGTGTTCCCAACAAGCTAGTTGAAGCACGGATTTCACACATACTTTTCTCTCAAAACTGAGCATGTGGAGAGACGTTCATTCATCAAGCACAATGGAACAGTGTGCAGGAGAAACTTTTACTCTGGTTTCTCAGTCTGTTTCCTAGTGCCGGTTTGAAGTTCCTGCAGTTTTCACTGTAAAACGGAGTTGGAGCTAGTACCTTCCCATATATATGTATGGAGTGGAGTTGGAAACTGAAAAGAAACTTTGTGTTCCCAACAAGCTAGTTGAAGGACTTCTTTCACACACACTTATCTCTCAAAACTGAGCATGTGGATAGACGTTCGTTCATCTAGCACAAAGGGAACGGGTTGCAGGAGAAACTTTTACTCTGCTTTCTCAGTCTGTTTCCTAGTGCCGGTTTGAAGTTCCTGCAGTTTTCACTGTAAAACGGAGTTGGAGCTAGTACCTTCCCATGTATATGTAAGGAGTAGAGTTGGAAACTGAAAAGAAACTTTGTGTTCCCAACAAGCTAGTTGAAGGACGGCTTTCACACACACTTATCTCTCAAAACTGAGCATGTGGAGAGACGTTCGTTCATCTAGCACAAAGGGAACGGGTTGCAGGGGAAACTTTTACTCTGGATTCTCAGTCTGTTTCCTAGTGCCGTTTTGAAGTTCCTGCAGTTTCCACTGTAAATCCGTGTTGGAGCTAGTACCTTCCCATATATATGTATGGAGTGGAGTTGGAAACTGAAAAGAAACTTTGTGTTCCCACAAGCTAGTTGAAGGACTTCTTTCACACACACTTATCTCTCAAAACTGAGCATGTGGAGAGACGTTCGTTCATCTAGCCCAATTGGAATGGGTTGCAGGAGAAACTTTTTCTCTGCTTTCTCAGTCTGTTTCGTAGTGCCGGTTTGAATTTCCTGCAGTTTTCAGTGTAAAACGTATTTGGGGCTAGTACCTTCCCATATATATGTATGGAGTGGAGTTGGAAACTGAAAAGAAACTTTGTGTTCCCAACAAGCTAGTTGAAGGACTTCTTTCACACACACTTATCTCTCAAAATTGAGCATGTCTAGAAACGTTCGTTCATCTAGCACAAAGGGAACGGTTTGCAGGAGAAACTATTCCTGTGGTTTCTCAGTCTGTTTCCTAGTGCCGGGTTGAAGTTCCTGCAGTTTTCACTGTAAAACCGAGTTGGAGCTAGTACCTTCCCATATATATTTATGGAGTGGAGTTGGAAACTGAAAAGAAACTTTGTGTTCCCAACAAGCTAGTTGAAGGACGGCTTTCACACACACTTATCTCTCAAAATTGAGCATGTGGAGAGACGTTCTTTCATCTAGCACAAAGGGAACGGGTTACAGGAGAAACTTTTACTCTGGTTTCTCAGTCTGTTTCCTAGTGCCGGTTTGAAGTTCCTTCAGTTTTCACTGTAAAACGGAGTTGGAGCTAGTACCTTCCCATATATATGTATGGAGTGGAGTTGGAATGTGAAATGTAACTTTTTGTTCCCAACAAGCTATTTGAAGGACGGCTTTCACAAACACTTATCTCTGAAAACTGAGCATGTGGAGAGACGTTCGTTCATTTAGCCCAATTGGAACGGGTTGCAGGAGAAACTTTTACTCTGGTTTCTCAGTCTGTTCCCTAGTGCCGGTTTGAAGTTCCTGCAGTTTTCACTGTAAAACGGATTTGGAGCTAGTACCTTCCCATATATATGTATGGAGTGGAGTTGGAAACTGAAAAGAAACTTTGTGTTCCCCACAAGCTAGTTGAAGGACGGCATTCACACACACATATCTCTCAAAATTGAGCATGTGGAGAGACGTTCGTTCATCTAGCACAAAGGGAACGGGTTGCAGGAGAAACTTTTAATGTGGTTTCTCAGTCAGTTTCCTAGTGCCGGTTTTAAGTTCCTGCAGTTTTCACTGTAAAACCGAGTTGGAGCTAGTACCTTCCCATATATATGTATGGAGTGGAGTTGGAAACTGAAAAGGAACTTTGTGTTCCCAACAAGCTAGTTGAAGGACGGCTTTCACACACCCTTATCTCTCAAAACTGAGCATATGGAGAGACGTTCGTTCATCTAGCAAAAAAGGGAACGGGTTGCAGGAGAAACTTTTACTCTGTTTTCTCAGTCTGTTTCCTAGTGCCGGTTTGAATTTCCTGCAGTTTTCACTGTAAAACGGTGTTGGAGCTAGTACAATCCCATATAAATGTATGGAGTGGAGTTGGAAACTGAAAAGAAACTTTGTGTTCCCAACAAGCTAGTTGAATCACGGCTTTCACACACAATTTTCTCTCAAAACTGATCATGTGGAGAGACGTTCGTTCATCCAGCACAATTGGAACAGGGTGCAGGAGAAACTTTTACTCTGGTTTCTCAGTCTGTTTCCTAGTGCCGGTTTGAAGTTCCTGCAGTTTTCACTGTAAAACGGAGTTGGAGCTAGTACCTTCCCATATATATGTTTGGAGTGGAGTTGGAAACTGAAAAGAAACTTTGTGTTCCCAACAAGCTAGTTGAAAGACGGCTTTCACACACACTTCTCCCTCAAATCTGAGCATGTGGAGAGACGTTCGTTCATCTAGCACAAAGGGAACGGGTTGCAGGAGAAACTTTTACTGTGGTTTCTCAGTCTGTTTCCTAGTGCCGGTTTGAAATTCCTGCAGTTTTCACTGTAAAACGGAGTTGGAGCTAGTACCTTCCCATATATATGTATGGAGTGGAGTTGGAAACTGAAAAGAAACTTTGTGTTCCCAACAAGCTAGTTGAAGGACTTCTTTCACACACACTTATCTCTCAAAACTGAGCATGTGGAGAGACGTTCGTTCATCTAGAAAAAAGGGAACGGGTTGCAGGAAAAAGTTTTCTATGGATTCTCAGTGTGTTTCTTAGTGCCAGTTTGAAGTTCCTGCAGTTTTCACTGTAAAACCGAGTTGGAGCTAGTACCTTCCTATATATATGTATGGAGTGGAGTTGGAAACTGAAAAGAAACTTTGTGTTCCCAACAAGCTAGTTGAAGGACGGCTTTCACACACACTTATCTCTCAAAACTGAGCATGTGGAGAGACGTTCGTTCATCTAGCACAAAGGGAACGGGTTGCAGGAGAAACTTTTACTCTGGTTTCTCAGTCTGTTTCCTAGTGCCAGTTTGAAGTTCCTGCAGTTTTCACTGTAAAACGGAGTTGGAGCTAGTACCTTCCCATATATATGTATGGAGTGGAGATGGAAACTGAAAAGAAACTTTGTGTTCCCAACAAGCTAGTTGAAGGACGGCTTTCACACTCACTTATCTCTCACAAACTGAGCATGTGGGGAGACGTTCGTTCATCTAGTAAAAAAGGGAACGGGTTGCAGGAGAAACTTTACTCTGGTTTCTCAGTCTGTTTCCTAGTGCCGTTTTGAAGTTCCTGCAGTTTTCACTGTAAATCCGAGTTGGAGCTAGTACCTTCCCATATATATGTATGGAGTGGAGTTGGAAACTGAAAAGAAACTTTGTGTTCCCAACAAGATAGTTGAAGGATTTCTTTAACACACATATATCTCTCAAAACTTAGCATGTGGGGAGACGTCCGTTCATCTAGCACAATTGGAACGGTGTGCAGGAGAAACTTTTACTCTGGATTCTCAGTCTGTTTCCTAGTGCCGGTTTGAAGTTCCTGCAGTTTTCACTGTAAAACGGTGTTGGAGCTAGTACCTTCCCATATATATGTATGGAGTGGAGTTGGAAACTGAAAAGAAACTTTGTGTTCCCAACAAGCTAGTTGAAGGACGGCTTTCACACACATTTATCTCTCAAAACTGAGCATGTGGAGAGACGTTCGTTCATCTAGAAAAAAAGGGAACGGGTTGCAGGAGAAACTTTAATTGTTTTCTCAGTCTGTTTCCTAGTGCCGTTTAGAAGTTCCTGCAGTTTTCACTTTAAAACCGAGTTGGAGCTAGTACCTTCCCATATATATGTATGGAGTGGAGTTGGAAACTGAAAAGAAACTTTGTGTTCCCAACAAGCTAGTTGAAGGACTTCTTTCACACACACTTATCTCTCAAAACTGAGCATGTGGAGAGACGTTCGTTCATCTAGCCCAATTGGAATGGGTTGCAGGAGAAACTATTTCTCTGCTTTCTCAGTCTGTTTCGTAGTGCCGGTTTGAATTTCCTGCAGTTTTCAGTGTAAAACGGATTTGGGGCTTGTACCTTCCCATATATATGTATGGAGTGGAGTTGGAAACTGAAAAGAAACTTTGTGTTCCCAACAAGCTAGTTGAAGGACTTCTTTCACACACACTTATCTCTCAAAATTGAGCATGTCTAGAAACGTTCGTTCATCTAGCACAAAGGGAACGGTTTGCAGGAGAAACTTTTCCTGTGGTTTCTCAGTCTGTTTCCTAGTGCCGGGTTGAAGTTCCTGCAGTTTTCACTGTAAAACCGAGTTGGAGCTAGTACCTTCCCATATATATTTATGGAGTGGAGTTGGAAACTGAAAAGAAACTTTGTGTTCCCAACAAGCTAGTTGAAGGACGGCTTTCACACACACTTATCTCTCAAATCTGAGCATGTGGAGAGACGTTCGTTCATCTAGCACAATTGGAACGGTGTGCAGGAGAAAGTTTTTCTACGGTTTCTCAGTCTGTTTCCTAGTGCCGTTTGAAGTTCCTGCAGTTTTCACTGTATATCCGAGTTGGAGCTAGTACCTTCCCATATATATGTATGGAGTGGAGTTGGAAACTGAAAAGAAACTTTGTGTTCCCAACAAGCTAGTTGAAGGACTTCTTTAACACACATATATCTCTCAAAACTTAGCATGTGGGGAGACGTCCGTTCATCTAGCACAATTGGAACGGTGTGCAGGAGAAACTTTTACTCCGAATTCTCAGTCTGTTTCCTAGTGCCGGTTTGAAGTTCCTGCAGTTTTCACTGTAAAACCGAGTTGGAGCTAGTACCTTCCCATATATATGTATGGAGTGGAGTTGGAAAGTGAAAAGTAACTTTTTGTTCCCAACAAGCTAGTTGAAGGACGGCTTTCACAAACACTTATCTCTGAAAACTGAGCATGTGGAGAGACGTTCGTTCATTTAGCCCAATTGGAACGGGTTGCAGGAGAAACTTTTACTCTGGTTTCTCAGTCTGTTTCCTAGTGCCGGTTTGAAGTTCCTGCAGTTTTCACTGTAAAACGGATTTGGAGCTAGTACCTTCCCATATATATGTATGGAGTGGAGTTGGAAACTGAAAAGAAACTTTGTGTTCCCCACAAGCTAGTTGAAGGACGGCTTTCACACACACTTATCTCTCAAAATTGAGCATGTGGAGAGACGTTCGTTCATCTAGCACAAAGGGAACGGGTTGCAGGAGAAACTTTTACTGTGGTTTCTCAGTCAGTTTCCTAGTGCCGGTTTCAAGTTCCTGCAGTTTTCACTGTAAAACCGAGTTGGAGCTAGTACCTTCCCATATATATGTATGGAGTGGAGTTGGAAACTGAAAAGGAACTTTGTGTTCCCAACAAGCTAGTTGAAGGACGGCTTTCACACACACTTATCTCTCAAAACTGAGCATGTGGAGAGACGTTCGTTCATCTAGCAAAAAAGGGAACGGGTTGCAGGAGAAACTTTTACTCTGTTTTCTCAGTCTGTTTCCTAGTGCCGGTTTGAATTTCCTGCAGTTTTCACTGTAAAACGGTGTTGGAGCTAGTACAATCCCATATATATGTATGGAGTGGAGTTGGAAACTGAAAAGAAACTTTGTGTTCCCAACAAGCTATTTGAAGGACTTCTTTCACACACACTTATCTCTCAAAATTGAGCATTTGGAGAGACGTTCGTTCATCTAGCACAAAGGGAACGGGTTGCAGGAGAAACTTTTACTGTGGTTTCTCAGTCTGTTTCCTAGTGCCGGTTTGAAGTTCCGGCAGTTTTCACTGTAAAACGGAGTTGGAGCTATTACCTTCCCATATATATGTATGGAGTGGAGTTGGAAACTGAAAAGAAACTTTGTGTTCCCAACAAGCTAGTTGAAGCACGGCTTTCACACACACTTTTCTCTCAAAACTGAGCATGTGGAGAGACGTTCGTTCATCCAGCACAATTGGAACAGGGTGCAGGAGAAACTTTTACTCTGGTTTCTCAGTCTGTTTCCTAGTGCCGGTTTGAAGTTCCTGCAGTTTTCACTGTAATACCGAGTTGGAGCTAGTACCTTCCCATTTATATGTATGGAGTGGAGTTGGAAACTGAAAAGAAACTTTGTGTTCCCTACAAGCTAGTTGAAGGACGGCTTTCACACACACTTATCTCTCAAAACTGAGCATGTGGAGAGACGTTCGTTCATCTAGAAAAAAGGGAACGGGTTGCAGGAAAAAGTTTTCTATGGATTCTCAGTCTGTTTCTTAGTGCCAGTTTGAAGTTCCTGCAGTTTTCACTGTAAAACCGAGTTGGAGCTAGTACCTTCCTATATATATGTATGGAGTGGAGTTGGAAACTGAAAAGAAACTTTGTGTTCCCAACAAGCTAGTTGAAGGACGGCTTTCACACACACTTATCTCTCAAAACTGAGCATGTGGAGAGACGTTCGTTCATCTAGCACAAAGGGAACGGGTTGCAGGAGAAACTTTTACTCTGGTTTCTCAGTCTGTTTCCTAGTGCCAGTTTGAAGTTCCTGCAGTTTTCACTGTAAAACCGAGTTGGAGCTAGTACCTTCCCATATATATGTATGGAGTGGAGATGGAAACTGAAAAGAAACTTTGTGTTCCCAACAAGCTAGTTGAAGGACGGCTTTCACACTCACTTATCTCTCACAAACTGAGCATGTGGGGAGACGTTCGTTCATCTAGTAAATAAGGGAACGGGTTGCAGGAGAAACTTTACTCTGGTTTCTCAGTCTGTTTCCTAGTGCCGTTTTGAAGTTCCTGCAGTTTTCACTGTAAATCCGAGTTGGAGCTAGTACCTTCCCATATATATGTATGGAGTGGAGTTGGAAACTGAAAAGAAACTTTGTGTTCCCTACAAGATAGTTGAAGGACTTCTTTAACACACATATATCTCTCAAAACTTAGCATGTGGGGAGACGTCCGTTCATCTAGCACAATTGGAACGGTGTGCAGGAGAAACTTTTACTCTGGATTCTCAGTCTGTTTCCTAGTGCCGGTATGAAGTTCCTGCAGTTTTCACTGTAAAACGGAGTTGGAGCTAGTACCTTCCCATATATATGTATGGAGTGGAGTTGGAAACTGAAAAGAAACTTTGTGTTCCCAACAAGCTAGTTGAAGGACGGCTTTCACACACATTTATCTCTCAAAACTGAGCATGTGGAGAGACGTTCGTTCATCTAGCAAAAAAGGGAACGGGTTGCAGGAGAAACTTTAATTGTTTTCTCAGTCTGTTTCCTAGTGCCGTTTTGAAGTTCCTGCAGTTTTCACTGTAAAACAGATTTGGAGCTAGTACCTTCCCATATAAATGTATGGAGTGGAGTTGGAAACTGAAAAGAAACTTTGTGTTCCCAACAAGATAGTTGAAGTACGGCTTTCACACACACTTATCTCTCAAAACTGAGTATGTGGGGAGACGTTCGTTCATCTAGCACAATTGGAACGGGGTGCAGGAGAATGTTTTTCTATGGTTTCTCAGTCTGTTTCCTAGTGCCTGTTGGAAGTTCCTGCAGTTTTCACTGTAAAATGGAGTTGGAGCTAGTACCTTCCCATATATATGTATGGAGTGGAGTTGGAAACTGAAAAGAAACTTTGTGTTCCCAACAAGCTAGTTGAAGGACTTCTTTCACACACACTTATCTCTCAAAATTGAGCATGTGGAGAGACGTTCGTTCATCTAGCCCAAAGGGAACGGGTTGCATGAGAAACTTTTACTCTGGTTTCTCAGTCTGTTTCCTGGTGCCAGTTTGAAGTTCCTGCAGTTTTCACTGTAAAACGGTGTTGGAGCTATTACCTTCCCATATATATGTATGGAGTGGAGTTGGAAACTGAAAAGAAACTTTGTGTTCCCAACAAGCTAGTTGAAGGACTTCTTTCACACACACTTATCTCTCAAAACTGAGCATGTGGATAGACGTTCGTTCATCTAGCACAAAGGGAACGGGTTGCAGGAGAAACTTTTACTCTGGTTTCTCAGTCTGTTTCCTAGTGCCGGTTTGAAGTTCCTGCAGTTTTCACTGTAAAACGGAGTTGGAGCTAGTACCTTCCCATATATATGTAAGGAGTAGAGTTGGAAACTGAAAAGAAACTTTGTGTTCCCAACAAGCTATTTGAAGGACGGCTTTCACACACACTTATCTCTCAAAACTGAGCATGTGGAGAGACGTTCGTTCATCTAGCACAAAGGGAACGGGTTGCAGGGGAAACTTTTACTCTGGATTCTCAGTCTGTTTCCTAATGCCGGTTGGAAGTTCCTGCTGTTTTCACTGTAAAACCGAGTTGGAGCTAGTACCTTCCCATATATATGTATGGAGTGGTGTTGGAAACTGAAAAGAAACTTTGTGTTCCCAACAAGCTAGTTGAAGGACTTCTTTCACACACACTTATCTCTCAAAACTGAGCATGTGGAGAGACGTTCGTTCATCTAGCCAAATTGGAACGGGTTGCAGGAGAAACTTTTTCTCTGGTTTCTCAGTCTGTTTCGTAGTGCCGGTTTGAATTTCCTGCAGTTTTCAGTGTAAAACGGATTTGGAGCTAGTACCTTCCCATATATATGTATGGAGTGGAGTTGGAAACTGAAAAGAAACTTTGTGTTCCCAACAAGCTAGTTGAAGGACTTCTTTCACACACACTTATCTCTCAAAATTGAGCATGTCAAGAAACGTTCGTTCATCTAGCACAAAGGGAACGGGTTGCAGGAGAAACTTTTCCTCTGTTTTCTCAGTCTGTTTCCTAGTGCCGGTTTGAAGTTCCTGCAGTTTTCACTGTAAAACGGAGTTGGAGCTAGTACCTTCCCATATATATGTATGGAGTGGAGTTGGAAACTGAAAAGAAACTTTGTGTTCCCAACAAGCTAGTTGAAGGACGGCTTTCACACACATTTATCTCTCAAAACTGAGCATGTGGAGAGACGTTCGTTCATCTAGCAAAAAGGGAACGGGTTGCAGGAGAAACTTTAATTGTTTTCTCAGTCTGTTTCCTAGTGCCGGTTTGAAGTTCCTGCAGTTTTCACTGTAAAACCGAGTTGGAGCTAGTACCTTCCCATATAAATGTATGCAGTGGAGTTGGAAACTGAAAAGAAACTTTGTGTTCCCAACAAGCTAGTTGAAGGACGGCTTTCACACACACTTATCTCTCAAAACTGAGCATGTGGGGAGACGTTCGTTCATCTAGCACAATTGGAACGGGGTGCAGGAGAAAGTTTTTCTATGGTTTCTCAGTCTGTTTCCTAGTGCCGGTTGGAAGTTCCTGCAGTTTTCACTGTAAAATGGAGTTGGAGCTAGTACCTTCCCATATATATGTATGGAGTGGAGTTGGAAACTGAAAAGAAACTTTGTGTTCCCAACAAGCTATTTGAAGGCCTTCTTTCACACACACTTATCTCTCAAAACTGAGCATGTGGAGAGACGTTCGTTCATCTAGCAAAAAAGGGAACGGGTTGCAGGAGAAACTTTTACTCTGTTTTCTCAGTCTGTTTTCTAGTGCCGGTTTGAAGTTCCTGCAGTTTTCACTGTAAAACGGTGTTGGAGCTAGTACAATCCCATATATATGTATGGAGTGGAGTTGGAAACTGAAAAGAAACTTTGTGTTCCCAACAAGCTATTTGAAGGACTTCTTTCACACACACTTATCTCTCAAAATTGAGCATGTGGAGAGACGTTCGTTCATCTATCACAAAGGTAACGGGTTGCAGGAGAAACTTTTACTGTGGTTTCTCAGTCTGTTTCCTAGTGCCGGTTTGAAGTTCCTGCAGTTTTCTCTGTAAAACGGAGTTGGAGCTATTACCTTCCCATATATATGTATGGAGTGGAGTTGGAAACTGAAAAGAAACTTTGTGTTCCCAACAAGCTAGTTGAAGCACGGATTTCACACACACTTTTCTCTCAAAACTGAGCATGTGGAGAGACGTTCGTTCATCCAGCACAATGGAACAGTGTGCAGGAGAAACTTTTACTCTGGTTTCTCAGTCTGTTTCCTAGTGCCGGTTTGAAGTTCCTGCAGTTTTCACTGTAAAACGGAGTTAGAGCTAGTACCTTCCCATATATATGTTTGGAGTGGAGTTGGAAACTGAAAAGAAACTTTGTGTTCCCAACAAGCTAGTTGAAGGACGGCTTTCACACACACTTCTCCCTCAAAACTGAGCATGTGGAGAGACGTTCGTTCATCTAGCACAAAGGGAACGGGTTGCAGGAGAAACTTTTACTGTGGTTTCTCAGTCTGTTTCCTAGTGCCGGTTTCAAGTTCCTGCAGTTTTCACTGTAATACCGAGTTGGAGCTAGTACCTTCCCATATATATGTATGGAGTGGAGTTGGAAACTGAAAAGAAACTTTGTGTTCCCAACAAGCTAGTTGAAGGACGGCTTTCACACACACTTATCTCTCAAAACTGAGCATGTGGAGAGACGTTCGTTCATCTAGCAATAAAGGGAACGGTTTGCAGGAGAAAGTTTTCTATGGATTCTCAGTCTGTTTCCTAGTGCCAGTTTGAAGTTCCTGCAGTTTTCACTGTAAAACCGAGTTGGAGCTAGTACCTTCATATATATATGTATGGAGTGGAGTTGGAAACTGAAAAGAATCTTTGTGTTCCCAACAAGCTAGTTGAAGGACTTGTTTCACACACACTTATCACTCAAAATTGAGTATGTGGAGAGACGTTCGTTCATCTAGCAAAAAGGGAACGGGTTGCAGGAGAAACTTTTCCTCTGTTTTCTCAGTCTGTTTCCTAGTGCCAGTTTGAAGTTCCTGCAGTTTTCACTGTAAAACGGAGTTGGAGCTAGTACCTTCCCATATATATGTATGGAGTGGAGTTGGAAACTGAAAAGAAACTTTGTGTTCCCAACAAGCTAGTTGAAGGACGGCTTTCACACACACTTTTCTCTCAAAACTGAGCATGTGGAGAGACGTTCGTTCATCTAGCAAAAAGGGAACGGGTTGCAGGAGAAACTTTAATTGTTTTCTCAGTCTGTTTCCTAGTGCCGGTTTGAAGTTCCTGCAGTTTTCACTGTAAAACCGAGTTGGAGCTAGTACCTTCCCATATAAATGTATGCAGTGGAGTTGGAAACTGAAAAGAAACTTTGTGTTCCCAACAAGCTAGTTGAAGGACGGCTTTCACACACACTTATCTCTCAAAACTGAGCATGTGGGGAGACGTTCGTTCATCTAGCACAATTGGAACGGGGTGCAGGAGAAAGTTTTTCTATGGTTTCTCAGTCTGTTTCCTAGTGCCGGTTGGAAGTTCCTGCAGTTTTCACTGTAAAATGGAGTTGGAGCTTGTACCTTCCCATATATATGTATGGAGTGGAGTTGGAAACTGAAAAGAAACTTTGTGTTCCCAACAAGCTATTTGAAGGACTTCTTTCACACACACTTATCTCTCAAAACTGAGCATGTGGAGAGACGTTCGTTCATCTAGCAAAAAAGGGAACGGGGTGCAGGAGAAACTTTTACTCTGGTTTCTCAGTCTGTTTCCTAGTGCCGGTTTGAAGTTCCTGCAGTTTTCACTGTAAAACGGTGTTGGAGCTAGTACAATCCCATATATATGTATGGAGTGGAGTTGGAAACTGAAAAGAAACTTTGTGTTCCCAACAAGCTATTTGAAGGACTTCTTTCACACACACTTATCTCTCAAAATTGAGCATTTGGAGAGACGTTCGTTCATCTAGCACAAAGGTAACGGGTTGCAGGAGAAACTTTTACTGTGGTTTCTCAGTCTGTTTCCTAGTGCCGGTTTGAAGTTCCTGCAGTTTTCACTGTAAAACGGAGTTGGAGCTATTACCTTCCCATATATATGTATGGAGTGGAGTTGGAAACTGAAAAGAAACTTTGTGTTCCCAACAAGCTAGTTGAAGCACGGATTTCACACACACTTTTCTCTCAAAACTGAGCATGTGGAGAGACGTTCGTTCATCCAGCACAATGGAACAGTGTGCAGGAGAAACTTTTACTCTGGTTTCTCAGTCTGTTTCCTAGTGCCGGTTTGAAGTTCCTGCAGTTTTCACTGTAAAACGGAGTTAGAGCTAGTACCTTCCCATATATATGTTTGGAGTGGAGTTGGAAACTGAAAAGAAACTTTGTGTTCCCAACAAGCTAGTTGAAGGACGGCTTTCACACACACTTCTCCCTCAAAACTGAGCATGTGGAGAGACGTTCGTTCATCTAGCACAAAGGGAACGGGTTGCAGGAGAAACTTTTACTGTGGTTTCTCAGTCTGTTTCCTAGTGCCGGTTTCAAGTTCCTGCAGTTTTCACTGTAATACCGAGTTGGAGCTAGTACCTTCCCATATATATGTATGGAGTGGAGTTGGAAACTGAAAAGAAACTTTGTGTTCCCAACAAGCTAGTTGAAGGACGGCTTTCACACACACTTATCTCTCAAAACTGAGCATGCGGAGAGACGTTCGTTCATCTAGCAATAAAGGGAACGGTTTGCAGGAGAAAGTTTTCTATGGATTCTCAGTCTGTTTCCTAGTGCCAGTTTGAAGTTCCTGCAGTTTTCACTGTAAAACCGAGTTGGAGCTAGTACCTTCATATATATATGTATGGAGTGGAGTTGGAAACTGAAAAGAAACTTTGTGTTCCCAACAAGCTAGTTGAAGGACTTGTTTCACACACACTTATCACTCAAAATTGAGCATGTGGAGAGACGTTCGTTCATCTAGCACAAAGGGAACGGGTTGCAGGAGAAACTTTTCCTCTGTTTTCTCAGTCTGTTTCCTAGTGCCAGTTTGAAGTTCCTGCAGTTTTCACTGTAAAACGGAGTTGGAGCTAGTACCTTCCCATATATATGTATGGAGTGGAGTTGGAAACTGAAAAGAAACTTTGTGTTCCCAACAAGCTAGTTGAAGGACGGCTTTCACACACACTTTTCTCTCAAAACTGAGCATGTGGAGAGACGTTCGTTCATCTAGCAAAAAGGGAACTGGTTGCAGGAGAAACTTTAATTGTTTTCTCAGTCTGTTTCCTAGTGCCGGTTTGAAGTTCCTGCAGTTTTCACTGTAAAACCGAGTTGGAGCTAGTACCTTCCCATATAAATGTATGCAGTGGAGTTGGAAACTGAAAAGAAACTTTGTGTTCCCAACAAGCTAGTTGAAGGACGGCTTTCACACACACTTATCTCTC
The DNA here is from genome assembly GCF_009834535.1 of Camelus ferus. NCBI lineage: Eukaryota > Metazoa > Chordata > Mammalia > Artiodactyla > Camelidae > Camelus > Camelus ferus. The sequence continues at coordinate 35,552 of NW_022589700.1, read as the reverse complement.
AAAACTGAGCATGTGGGGAGACGTTCGTTCATCTAGCACAATTGGAACGGGGTGCAGGAGAAAGTTTTTCTATGGTTTCTCAGTCTGTTTCCTAGTGCCGGTTGGAAGTTCCTGCAGTTTTCACTGTAAAATGGAGTTGGAGCTAGTACCTTCCCATATATATGTATGGAGTGGAGTTGGAAACTGAAAAGAAACTTTGTGTTCCCAACAAGCTAGTTGAAGGACTTCTTTCACACACACTTATCTCTCAAAACTGAGCATGTGGAGAGACGTTCGTTCATCTAGCAAAAAAGGGAACGGGTTGCAGGAGAAACTTTTACTCTGTTTTCTCAGTCTGTTTTCTAGTGCCGGTTTGAAGTTCCTGCAGTTTTCACTGTAAAACGGTGTTGGAGCTAGTACAATCCCATATATATGTAAGGAGTGGAGTTGGAAACTGAAAAGAAACTTTGTGTTCCCAACAAGCTAGTTGAAGGACTTCTTTCACACACACTTATCTCTCAAAATTGAGCATTTGGAGAGACGTTCGTTCATCTAGCACAAAGGTAACGGGTTGCAGGAGAAACTTTTACTGTGGTTCCTCAGTCTGTTTCCTAGTGCCGGTTTGAAGTTCCTGCAGTTTTCACTGTAAAACGGAGTTGGAGCTATTACCTTCCCATATATATGTATGGAGTGGAGTTGGAAACTGAAAAGAAACTTTGTGTTCCCAACAAGCTAGTTGAAGCACGGATTTCACACACACTTTTCTCTCAAAACTGAGCATGTGGAGAGACGTTCGTTCATCCAGCACAATGGAACAGTGTGCAGGAGAAACTTTTACTCTGGTTTCTCAGTCTGTTTCCTAGTGCCGGTTTGAAGTTCCTGCAGTTTTCACTGTAAAACGGAGTTGGAGCTAGTACCTTCCCATATATATGTTTGGAGTGGAGTTGGAAACTGAAAAGAAACTTTGTGTTCCCAACAAGCTAGTTGAAGGACGGCTTTCACACACACTTCTCCCTCAAAACTGAGCATGTGGAGAGACGTTCGTTCATCTAGCACAAAGGGAACGGGTTGCAGGAGAAACTTTTACTGTGGTTTCTCAGTCTGTTTCCTAGTGCCGGTTTCAAGTTCCTGCAGTTTTCACTGTAATACCGAGTTGGAGCTAGTACCTTCCCATATATATGTATGGAGTGGAGTTGGAAACTGAAAAGAAACTTTGTGTTCCCAACAAGCTAGTTGAAGGACGGCTTTCACACACACTTATCTCTCAAAACTGAGCATGTGGAGAGACGTTCGTTCATCTAGCAATAAAGGGAACGGTTTGCAGGAGAAAGTTTTCTATGGATTCTCAGTCTGTTTCCTAGTGCCAGTTTGAAGTTCCTGCAGTTTTCACTGTAAAACCGAGTTGGAGCTAGTACCTTCATATATATGTATGGAGTGGAGTTGGAAACTGAAAAGAAACTTTGTGTTCCCAACAAGCTAGTTGAAGGACGGCTTTCACACACACTTATCTCTCAAAACTGAGCATGTGGAGAGACGTTCGTTCATCTAGCACAAAGGGAACGGGTTGCAGGAGAAACTTTTACTCTGGTTTCTCAGTCTGTTTCCTAGTGCCAGTTTGAAGTTCCTGCATTTTTCACTGTAAAGCCGAGTTGGAGCTAGTACCTTCCCATATATATGTATGGAGTGGTGTTGGAAACTGAAAAGAAAATTTGTGTTCCCATCAAGCTAGTTGAAGGACGGCTTTCACACACACTTATCTCTCAAAACTGAGCATGTGGAGAGACGTTCGTTCATCCAGCAAAAAAGGGAACGGGTAGCATGAGAAACTTTTACTCTGTTTTATCAGTCTGTTTCCTAGTGCCGTTTTAAGTTCCTGCAGTTTCCACTGTAAATCCGAGTTAGAGCTAGTACCTTCCCATATATATGTATGGAGTGGAGTTGGAAACTGAAAAGAAACTTTGTGTTCCCAACAAGCTAGTTGAAGGACTTCTTTCACACACACTTATCTCTCAAAACTGAGCATGTGGAGAGACGTTCGTTCATCTAGCCCAATTGGAACGGGTTGCAGGAGAAACTTTTACTGTGGTTTCTCAGTCTGTTTCCTAGTGCCGGTTTGAATTTCCTGCAGATTTCAGTGTAAAACGGATTTGGAGCTAGTACCTTCCCATATATATGTATGGAGTGGAGTTGGAAACTGAAAAGAAACTTTGTGTTCCCAACAAGCTAGTTGAAGGACTTGTTTCACACACACTTATCTCTCAAAATTGAGCATGTGGAGAGACGTTCGTTCATCTAGCACAAAGGGAACGGGTTGCAGGAGAAACTTTTCCTCTGTTTTCTCAGTCTGTTTCCTAGTGCCAGTTTGAAGTTCCTGCAGTTTTCACTGTAAAACGGAGTTGGAGCTAGTACCTTCCCATATATATGTATGGAGTGGAGTTGGAAACTGAAAAGAAACTTTGTGTTCCCAACAAGCTAGTTGAAGGACGGCTTTCACACACACTTTTCTCTCAAAACTGAGCATGTGGAGAGACGTTCGTTCATCTAGCAAAAAGGGAACGGGTTGCAGGAGAAACTTTAATTGTTTTCTCAGTCTGTTTCCTAGTGCCGGTTTGAAGTTCCTGCAGTTTTCACTGTAAAACCGAGTTGGAGCTAGTACCTTCCCATATAAATGTATGCAGTGGAGTTGGAAACTGAAAAGAAACTTTGTGTTCCCAACAAGCTAGTTGAAGGACGGCTTTCACACACACTTATCTCTCAAAACTGAGCATGTGGGGAGACGTTCGTTCATCTAGCACAATTGGAACGGGGTGCAGGAGAAAGTTTTTCTATGGTTTCTCAGTCTGTTTCCTAGTGCCGGTTTGAAATTCCTGCAGTTTTCACTGTAAAATGGAGTTGGAGCTAGTACCTTCCCATATATATGTATGGAGTGGAGTTGGAAACTGAAAAGAAACTTTGTGTTCCCAACAAGCTATTTGAAGGACTTCTTTCACACACACTTATCTCTCAAAATTGAGCATGTGGAGAGACGTTCGTTCATCTAGCCCAAAGGGAACGGGTTGCATGAGAAACTTTTACTCTGGTTTCTCAGTCTGTTTCCTAGTGCCGGTTTGAATTTCCTGCAGTTTTCACTGTAAAACCGAGTTGGAGCTAGTACCTTCCCATATATATGTATGGAGTGGATTTGGAAACTGAAAAGAAACTTTGTGTTCCCAACAAGCTAGTTGAAGGACTTCTTTCACACACACTTATCTCTCAAAACTGAGCATGTGGATAGACGTTCGTTCATCTAGCACAAAGGTAACGGGTTGCAGGAGAAACTTTTACTGTGGTTTCTCAGTCTGTTTCCTAGTGCCGGTTTGAAGTTCCTGCAGTTTTCACTGTAAAACGGAGATGGAGCTAGAACCTTCCCATATATATGTAAGGAGTGGAGTTGGAACCTGAAAAGAAACTTTGTGTTCCCAACATGCTAGTTGAAGGACGGCTTTCACACACACTTATCTCTCAAAACTGAGCATGTGGAGAGACGTTCGTTCATCTAGCACAAAGGGAACGGGTTGCAGGGGAAACTTTTACTCTGGTTTCTCAGTCTGTTTCCTAATGCCGGTTGGAAGTTCCTGCTGTTTTCACTGTAAAACCGAGTTGGAGCTAGTACCTTCCCATATATATGTATGGAGTGGTGTTGGAAACTGAAAAGAAACTTTGTGTTCCCATCAAGCTAGTTGAAGGACGGCTTTCACACACACTTATCTCTCAAAACTGAGCATGTGGAGAGACGTTCGTTCATCTAGCAAAAAAGGGAACGGGTAGCATGAGAAACTTTTACTCTGTTTTCTCAGTCTGTTTCCTAGTGCCGTTTTCAAGTTCCTGCAGTTTCCACTGTTAATCCGAGTTACAGCTAGTACCTTCCCATATATATGTATGGAGTGGAGTTGGAAACTGAAAAGAAACTTTGTGTTCCCAACAAGCTAGTTGAAGGACTTCTTTCACACACACTTATCTCTCAAAACTGAGCATGTGGAGAGACGTTCGTTCATCTAGCCCAATTGGAACGGGTTGCAGGAGAAACTATTTCTCTGGTTTCTCAGTCTGTTTCGTAGTGCCGGTTTGAATTTCCTGCAGTTTTCAGTGTAAAACGGATTTGGAGCTAGTACCTTCCCATATATATGTATGGAGTGGAGTTGGAAACTGAAAAGAAACTTTGTGTTCCCAACAAGCTAGTTGAAGGACTTCTTTCACACACACTTATCTCTCAAAATTCAGTATGTCTAGAAACGTTCGTTCATCTAGCACAAAGGAAACGGTTTGCAGGAGAAACTTTTACTGTGGTTTCTCAGTCTGTTTCCTAGTGCCGGTTTGAATTTCCTGCACTTTTCACTGTAAAACCGAGTTGGAGCTAGTACATTCCCATATATATGTATGGAGTGGAGTTGGAAACTGAAAAGAAACTTTGTGTTCCCAACAAGCTAGTTGAAGGACGGCTTTCACACACACTTATCTCTCAAATCTGAGCATGTGGAGAGACGTTCGTTCATCTAGCACAATTGGAACGGGGTGCAGGAGAAAGTATTTCTATGGTTTCTCAGTCTGTTTCCTAGTGCCGGTTTGAAGTTCCTGCAGTTTTCACTGTAAAACGGAGTTGGAGCTAGTACCTTATCATATATATGTATGGAGTGGAGTTGGAAACTGAAAAGAAACTTTGTGTTCCCAACAAGCTAGTTGAAGGACTTCTTTCACACACACTTATCTCTCAAAATTGAGCATGTGGAGAGACGTTTGTTCATCTAGCACAAAGGGAACGGGTTGCAGGAGAAACTTTTACTCTGGTTTCTCAGTCTGTTTCGTAGTGCCGGTTTGAAGTTCCTGCAGTTTTCACTGTAAAACCGAGTTGGAGCTAGTACCTTCCCATATATATGTATGGAGTGGAGTTGGAAACTGAAAAGGAACTTTGTGTTCCCAACAAGCTCGTTGAAGGACGGCTTTCACACACACTTATCTCTCTAAACTGAGCATGTGGAGAGACGTTCTTTCATCTAGCAAAAAAGTGAACGGGTTGCAGGAGAAACTTTTACTCCGGTTTCTCAGTCTGTTTCCTAGTGCCGGTTTGAAGTTCCTGCAGTTTTCACTGTAAAACCGTGTTGGAGCTAGTACCTTCCCATATATATGTATGGAGTGGAGTTGGAAACTGAAAAGAAACTTTGTGTTCCCAACAAGCTAGTTGAAGGGCTTCTTTCACACAAACTTATCTCTCAAAATAGAGCATGTGGAGAGACATTCGTTCATCTAGCACAAAGGGAACGGGTTACAGGAGAAACTTTTACTCTGGTTTCTCAGTCTGTTTCCTAGTGCCGGTTTGAAGTTCCTGCAGTTTTCACTGTAAAACGTAGTTGGAGCTAGTACTTTCCCATATATATGTATGGAGTGGAGTTGGAAACTGAAAAGTAACTATGTGTTCCAAACAAGCTAGTTGAAGGACGGCTTTCACACACACTTATCTCTGAAAACTGAGCATGTGGAGAGACGTTCGTTCATCTATCCCAATTGGAACGGGTTGCAGGAGAAACTTTTACTCTGGTTTCTCAGTCTGTTCCCTAGTGCCGATTTGAAGTTCCTGCATTTTTCACTGTAAAACGGATTTGGAGCTAGTACCTTCCCATATATATGTATGGAGTGGAGTTGGAAACTGAAAAGAAACTTTGTGTTCCCAACAAGCTAGTTGAAGGACGGCTTTCACACACAATTATCTCTCAAAATTGAGCATGTGGAGAGACGTTCGTTCATCTAGCACAAAGGGAACGGGTTGCAGGAGAAACTTTTACTGTGGTTTCTCAGTCAGTTTCCTAGTGCCGGTTTCAAGTTCCTGCAGTTTTCACTGTAAAACCGAGTTGGAGCTAGTACCTTCCCATATATATGTATGGAGTGGAGTTGGAAACTGAAAAGAAAATTTGTGTTCCCAACAAGCTAGTTGAAGCACGGCCTTCACACACACTTTTCTTTCAAAACTGAGCATGTGGAGAGACGTTCGTTCATCCAAAACAATTGGAACTGGGTGCAGGAGAAACTTTTACTCTGGTTTCTCAGTCTGTTTCCTAGTGCCGGTTTGAAGTTCCTGCAGTTTTCACTGTAAAACGGAGTTGGAGCTAGTACCTTCCCATATATATGTATGGAGTGGATTTGGAAACTGAAAAGAAACTTTGTGTTCCCAACAAGCTAGTTGAAGGACGGCTTTCACACACACTAATCTCTCAAAACTGAGCATGTGGAGAGACGTTCGTTCATCTAGCACAAAGGGAACGGGTTGCAGGAGAAACTTTTACTCTGGTTTCTGAGTCTGTTTCCTAGTGCCAGTTTGAAGTTCCTGCATTTTTCACAGTAAAACCGAGTTGGAGCTAGTACCTTCCCATATATATGTATGGAGTGGAGATGGAAACTGAAAAGAAACTTTGTGTTCCCAACAAGCTAGTTGAAGGACGGCTTTCACACTCACTTATCTCTCACAAACTGAGCATGTGGGGAGACGTTCGTTCATCTAGCACAAAGGGAACGGGTTGCAGGAGAAACTTTTACTCTGGTTTCTCAGTCTGTTTCCTAGTGCCGTTTTGAAGTTCCTGCAGTTTTCACTGTAAATCCGAGTTGGAGCTAGTACCTTCCCATATATATGTATGGAGTGGAGTTGGAAACTGAAAAGAAACTTTGTGTTCCCAACAAGCTAGTTGAAGGACTTCTTTAACACACATATATCTCTCAAAACTTAGCATGTGGGGAGACGTCCGTTCATCTAGCACAATTGGAACGGTGTGCAGGAGAAACTTTTACTCTGGTTTCTCAGTCTGTTTCCTAGTGCCGGTTTGAATTTCCTGCAGTTTTCACTGTAAAACCGAGTTGGAGCTAGTACCTTCCCATATATATGTATGGAGTGGAGTTGGAAACTGAAAAGAAACTTTGTGTTCCCAACAAGCTATTTGAAGGACTACATTCACACACACTTATCACTCAAAATTGAACATGTGGAGAGACGTTCGTTCATCTAGCACAAAGGGAACGGGTTGCAGGAGAACTTTTCCTCTGGTTTCTCAGTCTGTTTCCTAGTGCCGGTTTGAAATTCCTGCAGTTTTCACTGTAAAACGGAGTTGGAGCTAGTACCTTCCCATATATATGTATGGAGTGGAGTTGGAAACTGAAAAGAAACTTTGTGTTCCCAACAAGCTAGTTGAAGGACGGCTTTCACACACATTTATCTCTCAAAACTGAGCATGTGGAGAGACGTTCGTTCATCTAGCAAAAAAGGGAACGGGTTGCAGGAGAAACTTTAATTGTTTTCTCAGTCTGTTTCCTAGTGCCGTTTTGAAGTTCCTGCAGTTTTCACTCTAAAACCGAGTTGGAGCTAGTACCTTCCCATATATATGTATGGAGTGTAGTTGGAAACTGAAAAGAAACTTTGTGTTCCCAACAAGCTAGTTGAAGGACGGCTTTCACACACACTTATCTCTCAAAACTGAGCATGTGGAGAGACGTTCGTTCATCTAGCAAAAATGGGAACGGGTTGAAGGAGAAACTTTTACTCTGGTTTCTCAGTCTGTTTCCTAGTGCCGGTTTGAAGTTCCTGCAGTTTTCAGTGTAAAATCGTGTTGGAGCTAGTACCTTCCCATATATATGTATGGAGTGGAGTTGGAAACTGAAAAGAAATTTTGTGTTCCCAACAAGCTAGTTGAAGTACTTCTTTCACACACACTTATCTCTCAAAAGTGAGCATGTGGAGAGACGTTCGTTCATCTAGCAAAAAACGGAACGGTTTGCAGGAGAAACTTTTACTCTGTTTTCTCAGTCTGTTTCCTAGTGCCGGTTTGAAGTTCCTGCAGTTTTCACTGTAAAACGGAGTTGGAGCTAGTACCTTCCCATATATATGTATGGAGTGGTGTTGGAAACTGAAAAGAAACTTTGTGTTCCCAACAAGCTAGTTGAAGGACGGCTTTCACACACACTTATCTCTCAAACCTGAGCATGTAGAGAGACGTTCGTTCATCTAGCACAAAGGGAACGGGTTGCAGGAGAAACTTTTACTCTGGTTTCTCAGTCTGTTTCCTAGTGCCGGTTTGAAGTTCCTGCAGTTTTCACTGTAAAACGGAGTTGGAGCTAGTACCGTCCCATATATATGTATGGAGTGGAGTTGGAAACTGAAAAGAAACATTGTGTTCCCAACAAGCTAGTTGAAGGACTTCTTTCACACACACATATCTTTCAAAATTGAGCATGTGGAGAGACGTTCGTTCATCTAGCACAAAGGGAACGGGTTGCAGGAGAAACTTTTACTCTGGTTTCTGAGTCTGTTTCCTAGTGCCAGTTTGAAGTTCCTGCATTTTTCACTGTAAAACCGAGTTGGAGCTAGTACCTTCCCATATATATGTATGGAGTGGAGATGGAAACTAAAAAGAAACTTTGTGTTCCCAACAAGCTAGTTGAAGGACGGCTTTCACACTCACTTATCTCTCACAAACTTAGCATGTGGGGAGATGTCCGTTCATCTAGCACAATTGGAACGGTGTGCAGGAGAAACTTTTACTCTGGTTTCTCAGTCTGTTTCCTAGTGCCGGTTTGAATTTCCTGCAGTTTTCACTGTAAAACCGAGTTGGAGCTAGTACCTTCCCATATATATGTATGGAGTGGAGTTGGAAACTGAAAAGAAACTTTGTGTTCCCAACAAGCTATTTGAAGGACTACATTCACACACACTTATCACTCAAAATTGAGCATGTGGAGAGACGTTCGTTCATCTAGCACAAAGGGAACGGGTTGCAGGAGAAACTTTTACTGTGGTTTCTCAGTCTGTTTCCTAGTGCCGGTTGGAAGTTCCTGCAGTTTTCACTGAATAGCGGAGTTGGAGCTAGTACCTTCCCATATATATGTATGGAGTGGAGTTGGAAACTGAAAAGAAACTTTGTGTTCCCAACAAGCTAGTTGAAGGATGGCTTTCACACACACTTCTCTCTCAAAACTGAACATGTGGAGAGACGTTCGTTCATCTAGCAAAAAAGGGAACGGGTTGCAGGAGAAACTTTTACTGTGGTTTCTCAGTCTGTTTCCTAGTGCCGGTTTGATGTTCCTGCACTTTTCACTGTAAAACGGTGTTGGAGCTAGTACCTTCCCATATATATGTATGGAGTGGAGTTGGAAACTGAAAAGAAACTTTGTGTTCCCAACAAGCTGGTTGAAGTACGGCTTTCAAACACACTTATCTCTCAAAACTGAGCATGTGGAGAGACGTTCGTTCATCTAGCACAATTGGAACGGGGTGCAGGAGAAACTTTTTCTCTGGTTTCTCAGTCTGTTTCCTAGTGCCGGTTTGAAGTTCCTGCAGTATTCACTGTAAAACAGAGTTGGAGCTAGTACCTTCCCATATATATGTATGGAGTGGAGTTGGAAACTGAAAAGAAACTTTGTGTTCCCAACAAGCTAGTAGAAGGACGGCTTTCACACTCACTTATCTCACATAAATGAGCATGTGAAGAGACGTTCGTTCATCTAGCAAAAAAGGGAACGGTTTGCAGGAGGAACTGTTTCTCTGGTTTCTCAGTCTGTTTCCTAGTGCCGGTTTGAAGTTCCTGCAGTTTTCACTGTAAATCGGAGTTGGAGCTAGTACCTTCCCATATATATGTATGGAGTGGAGTTGGAAACTGAAAAGAAACTTTGTGTTCCCAACAAGCTGGTTGAAGTACGGCTTTCAAACACACTTATCTCTCAAAACTGAGCATGTGGAGAGACGTTCGTTCATCTAGCACAATTGGAACGGGGTGCAGGAGAAACTTTTATTCTGGTTTCTCAGTCTGTTTCCTAGTGCCGGTTTGAAGTTCCTGCAGTTTTCACTGTAAAACCGAGTTGGAGCTAGTACCTTCCCATATATATGTAAGAAGTGGAGTTGGAAACTGAAAAGAAACTTTGTGTTCCCAACAAGCTAGTTGAAGGACGGCTTTCACACACACTTATCTCTCAAATCTGAGAATGTAGAGAGACGTTCGTTCATCTAGCACAAAGGGAACGGGTTGCAGGAAAAATTTTTACTCTGGTTTCTCAGTCTGTTTCCTAGTGCCGGTTTGAAGTTCCTGCAGTTTTCACTGTAAAACGGAGTTGGAGCTAGTACCGTCCCATAGATATGTATGGAGTGGAGTTGGAAACTGAAAAGAAACATTGTGTTCCCAACAAGCTAGTTGAAGGACTTCTTTCACACACACTTATCTCTCAAAATTGAGCATGTGGAGAGATGTTCGTTCATCTAGCACAAAGGGAACGGGTTGCAGGAGAAACTTTTACTCTGGTTTCTCAGTCTGTTTCCTAGTGCCGGTTTGAAGTTCCTGCAGTTTTCACTGTAAAACAGAGTTGGAGCTAGTACCTTCCCATATATATGTATGGAGTGGAGTTGGAAACTGAAAAGAAACTTTGTGTTACCAACAAGCTAGTTGAAGGACTTCTTTCACACACACTTATCTCTCAAAATTGAGCATGTGGAGAGACGTTCGTTCATCTAGCACAAAGGGTACGGGTTGCAGGAGAAACTTTTACTCTGGTTTCTCAGTCTGTTTCCTAGTGCCGGTTTGAAGTTCCTGCAGTTTTCACTGTAAAACGGAGTTGGAGCTAGTACCTTCCCATATATATGTATGGAGTGGATTTGGAAACTGAAAAGAAACTTTGTGTTCCCAACAAGCTAGTTGAAGGACGGCTTTCACACACACTTATCTCTCAAAACTGAGCATGTGGAGAGACGTTCGTTCATCTAGCAAAAAGGGAACGGGGTGCAGGAGAAACTTTTACTCTGTTTTCTCAGTCTGTTTCCTAGTGCCGGTTTGATGTTCCTGCAGCTTTCAGTGTAAAACGGTGTTGGAGCTAGTACCTTCCCATATATATGTATGGAGTGGAGTTGGAAACTGAAAAGAAAATTTGTGTTCCCAACAAGCTAGTTGAAGGACGGCTTTCACACACACTTATCTCTCAAAACTGAGCATGTGGAGAGACGTTCGTTCATCTAGCACAATTGGAACGGGGTACAGGAGAAATTTTTACTCTGGTTTCTCAGTCTGTTTCCTAGTGCCGGTTTGAAGTTCCTGCAGTTTTCACTGTAAAACGGAGTTGGAGCTAGTACCTTCCCATATATATGTATGGAGTGGAGTTGGAAACTGAAAAGAAACTTTGTGTTCCCAACAAGCTAGTTGAAGGACTTCTTTCACACACACTTATCTCTCAAAATTTAGCATGTGGAGAGACGTTCGTTCATCTAGCACAAAGGGAACGGGTTGCAGGAGAAACTTTTACTCTGGTTTCTCAGTCTGTTTCCTAGTGCCGGTTTGAAGTTCCTGCAGTTTTCACTGTAAAACCGAGTTGGAGCTAGTACCTTCCCATATATATGTAAGAAGTGGAGTTGGAAACTGAAAAGAAACTTTGTGTTCCCAACAAGCTAGTTGAAGGACGGCTTTCACACACACTTATCTCTCAAAACTGAGCATGTGGGGAGACGTTCGTTCATCTAGCACAAAGGGAACGGGTTGCAGGGAAAAGTTTTTTTATGGTTTCTCAGTCTGTTTCCTAGTGCCGGGTTGAAGTTAATGCAGTTTTCACTGTAAAAGCAAGTTGGAGCTAGGACCTTCCTATATATATGTATGGAGTGGAGTTGGAAACTGAAAAGAAACTTTGTGTTCCCAACAAGCTAGTAGAAGGACGGCTTTCACACTCACTTATCTCACATAAATGAGCATGTGAAGAGACGTTCTTTCATCTAGCAAAAAAGGGAACGGTTTGCAGGAGGAACTGTTTCTCTGGTTTCTCAGTCTGTTTCCTAGTGCCGGTTTGAAGTTCCTGCAGTTTTCACTGTAAATCGGAGTTGGAGCTAGTACCTTCCCATATATATGTATGGAGTGGAGTTGGAAACTGAAAAGAAACTTTGTGTTCCCAACAAGCTGGTTGAAGGACGGCTTTCACACTCATTTATCTCACAAATATGAGCATGTGGAGAGACGTTCGTTCATCTAGCAAAAAAGGGAACGGTTTGCAGGAGGAACTGTTTCTCTGGTTTCTCAGTCTGTTTCCTACTGCCGGTTTGAATTTCCTGCAGTTTTCACTGTAAAACGGAGTTGGAGCTAGTACCTTCCCATATATATGTATGGAGTGGATTTGGAAACTGAAAAGAAACTGTGTTCCCAACAAGCTAGTTGAAGGACGGCTTCACACACACTTATCTCTCAAATCTGAGAATGTAGAGAGACGTTCGTTCATCTAGCACAAAGGGAACGGGTTGCAGGAAAAATTTTTACTCTGGTTTCTCAGTCTGTTTCCTAGTGCCGGTTTGAAGTTCCTGCATTTTTCACTGTAAAACGGAGTTGGAGCTAGTACCGTCCCATATATATGTATGGAGTGGAGTTGGAAACTGAAAAGAAACTTTGTGTTCCCAACAAGCTAGTTGAAGGACTTCTTTCACACACACTTATCTCTCAAAATTGAGCATGTGGAGAGATGTTCGTTCATCTAGCACAAAGGGAACGGGTTGCAGGAGAAACTTTTACTCTGGTTTCTCAGTCTGTTTCCTAGTGCCGGTTTGAAGTTCCTGCAGTTTTCACTGTATAACGGAGTTGGAGCTAGTACCTTCCCATATATATGTATGGAGTATAGTTGGAAACTGAAAAGAAACTTTGTGTTCCCAACAAGGCTAGTTGAAGGATGGCTTTCACACACACTTATCTCTCAAAACTAAGCATGTGGAGAGACGTTTGTTCATCTAGCAAAAAAGGGAACGGGTTGCAGGAGAAACTTTTACTGTGTTTTCTCAGTCTGTTTCCTAGTGCCGGTTTGATGTTCCTGCAGTTTTCACTGTAAAACGGTGTTGGAGCTAGTACCTTCCCATATATATGTATGGAGTGGAGTTGGAAACGGAAAAGAAACTTTGTGTTCCCAACAAGCTAGTTGAAGTACGGCTTTCAAACACACTGATCTCTCAAAACTGAGCATGCGGAGAGACGTTCGTTCATATAGCACAATTGGAACGGGGTGCAGGAGAAACTTTTACTCAGGTTTCTCAGTCTGTTTATTAGTGCCGGTTTGAAGTTCCTGCAGTTTTCACTGTAAAACAGAGTTGGAGCTAGTACCTTCCCATATATATGTATGGAGTGGAGTTGGAAACTGAAAAGAAACTTTGTGTACCCAACAAGCTAGTTGAAGGACTTCTTTCACACACACATATTTCTCAAAATTGAGCATGTGGAGAGACGTTCGTTCATCTAGCACAAAGGGTACGGGTTGCAGGAGAAACTTTTACTCTGGTTTCTCAGTCTGTTTCCTAGTGCCGGTTTGAAGTTCCTGCAGTTTTCACTGTAAAACGGAGTTGGAGCTAGTACCGTCCCATATATATGTATGGAGTGGAGTTGGAAACTGAAAAGAAACATTGTGTTCCCAACAAGCTAGTTGAAGGACTTCTTTCACACACACTTATCTCTCAAAATTGAGCATGTGGAGAGATGTTCGTTCATCTAGCACAAAGGGAACGGGTTGCAGGAGAAACTTTTACTCTGGTTTCTCAGTCTGTTTCCTAGTGCCGGTTTGAAGTTCCTGCAGTTTTCACTGTATAACGGAGTTGGAGCTAGTACCTTCCCATATATATGTATGGAGTATAGTTGGAAACTGAAAAGAAACTTTGTGTTCCCAACAAGCTAGTTGAAGGTTGGCTTTCACACACACTTATCTCTCAAAATTAAGCATGTGGAGAGACGTTTGTTCATCTAGCAAAAAAGGGAACGGGTTGCAGGAGAAACTTTTACTGTGTTTTCTCAGTCTGTTTCCTAGTGCCGGTTTGATGTTCCTGCAGTTTTCACTGTAAAACGGTGTTGGAGCTAGTACCTTCTCATATATATGTATGGAGTGGAGTTGGAAACGGAAAAGAAACTTTGTGTTCCCAACAAGCTAGTTGAAGTACGGCTTTCAAACACACTGATCTCTCAAAACTGAGCATGCGGAGAGACGTTCGTTCATATAGCACAATTGGAACGGGGTGCAGGAGAAACTTTTACTCTGGTTTCTCAGTCTGTTTATTAGTGCCGGTTTGAAGTTCCTGCAGTTTTCACTGTAAAACAGAGTTGGAGCTAGTACCTTCCCATATATATGTATGGAGTGGAGTTGGAAACTGAAAAGAAACTTTGTGTACCCAACAAGCTATTTGAAGGACTTCTTTCACACACACTTATTTCTCAAAATTGAGCATGTGGAGAGACGTTCGTTCATCTAGCACAAAGGGTACGGGTTGCAGGAGAAACTTTTACTCTGGTTTCTCAGTCTGTTTCCTAGTGCCGGTTTGAAGTTCCTGCAGTTTTCACTGTAAAACGGAGTTGGAGCTAGTACCTTCCCATATATATTTATGGAGTGGATTAGGAAACTGAAAAGAAACTTTGTGTTCCCAACAAGCTAGTTGAAGGACGGCTTTCACACACACTTTTCTCTCAAAACTGAGCATGTGGAGAGACGTTCGTTCATCTAGCAAAAAAGGGAACGGGTTGCAGGAGAAACTTTTACTCTGTTTTCTCAGTCTGTTTCCTAGTGCCGGTTTGATGTTCCTGCAGCTTTCAGTGTAAAACGGTGTTGGAGCTAGTACCTTCCCATATATATGTATGGAGTGGAGTTGGAAACTGAAAAGAAACTTTGTGTTCCCAACAAGCTAGTTGAAGGACGGCTTTCACACACACTTATCTCTCAAAACTGAGCATGTGGAGAGACGTTCGTTCATCTAGCACAAAGGGAACGGGTTGCAGGAGAAAAGTTTTTACTCTGGTTTCTCAGTCTGTTTCCTAGTGCCGGTTGAAGTTACTGCAGTTTTCACTGTAAAAGCAAGTTGGAGCTAGTACCTTCCTATATATATGTATGGAGTGGAGTTGGAAACTGAAAAGAAACTTTGTGTTCCCAACAAGCTAGTAGAAGGACGGCTTTCACACTCACTTATCTCACATAAATGAGCATGTGAAGAGACGTTCTTTCATCTAGCAAAAAAGGGAACGGTTTGCAGGAGGAACTGTTTCTCTGGTTTCTCAGTCTGTTTCCTAGTGCCGGTTTGAAGTTCCTGCAGTTTTCACTGTAAATCGGAGTTGGAGCTAGTACCTTCCCATATATATGTATGGAGTGGAGTTGGAAACTGAAAAGAAACTTTGTGTTCCCAACAAGCTAGTTGAAGTACGGCTTTCAAACACACTTATCTCTCAAAACTGAGCATGTGGAGAGACGTTCGTTCATCTAGCACAATTGGAACGGGGTGCAGGAGAAACTTTTACTCTGGTTTCTCAGTCTGTTTCCTAGTGCCGGTTTGAAGTTCCTGCAGTTTTCACTGTAAAACAGAGTTGGAGCTAGTACCTTCCCATATATATGTATGGAGTGGAGTTGGAAACTGAAAAGAAACTTTGTGTTCCCAACAAGCTAGTTGAAGGACGGCTTTCACACTCATTTATCTCACAAATATGAGCATGTGGAGAGACGTTCGTTCATCTAGCAAAAAAGGGAACGGTTTGCAGGAGGAACTGTTTCTCTGGTTTCTCAGTCTGTTTCCTAGTGCCGGTTTGAAGTTCCTGCAGTTTTCACTGTAAAACGGAGTTGGAGCTAGTACCTTCCCATATATATGTATGGAGTGGATTTGGAAACTGAAAAGAAACTGTGTTCCCAACAAGCTAGTTGAAGGACGGCTTCACACACAATTATCTCTCAAATCTGAGAATGTAGAGAGACGTTCGTTCATCTAGCACAAAGGGAACGGGTTGCAGGAAAAATTTTTACTCTGGTTTCTCAGTCTGTTTCCTAGTGCCGGTTTGAAGTTCCTGCATTTTTCACTGTAAAACAGAGTTGGAGCTAGTACCGTCCCATATATATGTATGGAGTGGAGTTGGAAACTGAAAAGAAACATTGTGTTCCCAACAAGCTAGTTGAAGGACTTCTTTCACACACACTTATCTCTCAAAACTAAGCATGTGGAGAGACGTTTGTTCATCTAGCAAAAAAGGGAACGGGTTGCAGGAGAAACTTTTACTGTGTTTTCTCAGTCTGTTTCCTAGTGCCGGTTTGATGTTCCTGCAGTTTTTACTGTAAAACGGTGTTGGAGCTAGTACCTTCCCATATATATGTATGGAGTGGAGTTGGAAACGGAAAAGAAACTTTGTGTTCCCAACAAGCTAGTTGAAGTACGGCTTTCAAACACAATGATCTCTCAAAACTGAGCATGCGAAGAGACGTTCGTTCATATAGCACAATTGGAACGGGGTGCAGGAGAAACTTTTACTCAGGTTTCTCAGTCTGTTTATTAGTGCCGGTTTGAAGTTCCTGCAGTTTTCACTGTAAAACAGAGTTGGAGCTAGTACCTTCCCATATATATGTATGGAGTGGAGTTGGAAACTGAAAAGAAACTTTGTGTACCCAACAAGCTAGTTGAAGGACTTCTTTCACACACACTTATTTCTCAAAATTGAGCATGTGGAGAGACGTTCGTTCATCTAGCACAAAGGGTACGGGTTGCAGGAGAAACTTTTACTCTGGTTTCTCAGTCTGTTTCCTAGTGCCGGTTTGAAGTTCCTGCAGTTTTCACTGTAAAACGGAGTTGGAGCTAGTACCTTCCCATATATATGTATGGAGTGGAGTTGGGAACTGAAAAGAAACATTGTGTTCCCAACAAGCTAGTTGAAGGACTTCTTTCACACACACTTATCTCTCAAAATTGAGCATGTGGAGAGATGTTCGTTCATCTAGCACAAAGGGAACGGGTTGCAGGAGAAACTTTTACTCTGGTTTCTCAGTCTGTTTCCTAGTGCCGGTTTGAAGTTCCTGCAGTTTTCACTGTATAACGGAGTTGGAGCTAGTACCTTCCCATATATATGTATGGAGTATAGTTGGAAACTGAAAAGAAACTTTGTGTTCCCAACAATATAGTTGAAGGATGGCTTTCACACACACTTATCTCTCAAAACTAAGCATGTGGAGAGACTTTTGTTCATCTAGCAAAAAAGGGAACGGGTTGCAGGAGAAACTTTTACTGTGTTTTCTCAGTCTGTTTCCTAGTGCCGGTTTGATGTTCCTGCAGTTTTCACTGTAAAACGGTGTTGGAGCTAGTACCTTCCCATATATATGTATGGAGTGGAGTTGGAAACGGAAAAGAAACTTTGTGTTCCCAACAAGCTAGTTGAAGTACGGCTTTCAAACACACTGATCTTTCAAAACTGAGCATGCGGAGAGACGTTCGTTCATATAGCACAATTGGAACGGGGTGCAGGAGAAACTTTTACTCTGGTTTCTCAGTCTGTTTATTAGTGCCGGTTTGAAGTTCCTGCAGTTTTCACTGTAAAACAGAGTTGGAGCTAGTACCTTCCCATATATATGTATGGAGTGGAGTTGGAAACTGAAAAGAAACTTTGTGTACCCAACAAGCTAGTTGAAGGACTTCTTTCACACACACTTATTTCTCAAAATTGAGCATGTGGAGAGACGTTCGTTCATCTAGCACAAAGGGTACGGGTTGCAGGAGAAACTTTTACTCTGGTTTCTCAGTCTGTTTCCTAGTGCCGGTTTGAAGTTCCTGCAGTTTTCACTGTAAAACGGAGTTGGAGCTAGTACCTTCCCATATATATTTATGGAGTGGATTTGGAAACTGAAAAGAAACTTTGTGTTCCCAACAAGCTAGTTGAAGGACGGCTTTCACACACACTTTTCTCTCAAAACTGAGCATGTGGAGAGACGTTCGTTCATCTAGCAAAAAAGGGAACGGGTTGCAGGAGAAACTTTTACTCTGTTTTCTCAGTCTGTTTCCTAGTGCCGGTTTGATGTTCCTGCAGCTTTCAGTGTAAAACGGTGTTGGAGCTAGTACCTTCCCATATATATGTATGGAGTGGAGTTGGAAACTGAAAAGAAAATTTGTGTTCCCAACAAGCTAGTTGAAGGACGGCTTTCACACACACTTATCTCTCAAAACTGAGCATGTGGAGAGACGTTCGTTCATCTAGCACAATTGGAACGGGGTGCAGGGAAAAGTTTTTTTATGGTTTCTCAGTCTGTTTCCTAGTGCCGGGTTGAAGTTAATGCAGTTTTCACTGTAAAAGAAAGTTGGAGCTAGGACCTTCCTATATATATGTATGGAGTGGAGTTGGAAACTGAAAAGAAACTTTGTGTTCCCAACAAGCTACTTGAAGGACGGGATTCACACACACATATCTCTCAAAACTGAGCATGAGGAGAGACGTTCGTTCATCTAGCACAAAGGGAACAGGTTGCAGGAGAAACTTTTACTCTGGTTTCTCAGTCTGTTTCCTAGTGCCGGTTTGAAGTTCCTGCAGTTTTCACTGTAAAACGGAGTTGGAGCTAGTACCTTCCCATATATATGTATGGAGTGGAGTTGGAAACTGAAAAGAAACTTTGTGTTCCCAACAAGCTAGTTGAAGGACTTCTTTCACACACATTTATCTCTCAAAACTTAGCATGTGGAGAGACGTTCGTTCATCTAGCACAAAGGGAACGGGTTGCAGGAGAAACTTTTACTCTGGTTTCTCAGTCTGTTTCCTAGTGCCGGTTTGAAGTTCCTGCAGTTTTCACTGTAAAACCGAGTTGGAGCTAGTACCTTCCCATATATATGTATGGAGTGGAGTTGGAAACTGAAAAGAAACTTTGTGTTCCCAACAAGCTAGTTGAAGGACGGCTTTCACACACACTTATCTCTCAAAACTGAGCATGTGGAGAGACGTTCGTTCATCTAGCACAAAGGGAACGGGTTGCAGGAGAAAGTTTTTCTATGGTTTCTCAGTCTGTTTCCTAGTGCCGGTTTGAAGTTCCTGCAGTTTTCACTGTAAAACCGAGTTGGAGCTAGTACCTTCCTATATATATGTATGGAGTGGAGTTGGAAACTGAAAAGAAACTTTGTGTTCCCAACAAGCTAGTTGAAGGACGGGATTCACACACACATATCTCTCAAAACTGAGCATGAGGAGAGACGTTCGTTCATCTAGCACAAAGGGAACGGGTTGCAGGAGAAACTTTTACTCTGGTTTCTCAGTCTGTTTCCTAGTGCCGGTTTGAAGTTCCTGCAGTTTTCACTGTAAAACCGAGTTGGAGCTAGTACCTTCCCATATATATGTATGGAGTGGAGTTGGAAACTGAAAAGAATCTTTGTGTTCCCAACAAGCTAGTTGAAGGACGGCTTTCACACACACTTATCTCTCAAAACTGAGCATGTGGAGAGACGTTTGTTCATCTAGCACCAAGGGAACGGGTTGAAGGAGAAACTTTTACTCTGGTTTCTCAGTCTGTTTCCTAGTGCCGGTTTGAAGTTCCTGCAGTTTTCACTGTAAAACCGAGTTGGAGCTACTACCTTCCCATATATATGTATGGAGTGGAGTTGGAAAATGAAAAGAAACTTTGTGTTCCCAACAAGCTAGTTGAAGGACGGCTTTCACACACACTTATCTCTCAAAACTGAGCATATGGAGAGACGTTCGTTCATCTAGCACCAAGGGAACGGGTTGAAGGAGAAACTTTTACTCTGGTTTCTCAGTCTGTTTCCTAGTGCCGTTTTGAAGTTCCCGCAGTTTTCACTGTAAAACCGAGTTGGAGCTAGTACCTTCCCATATATATGTATGGAGTGGGGTTGGAAACTGAAAAGAAACTTTATGATCCCAACAAGCTAGTTGAAGGACGACTTTCACACACACTTATCTCTCAAAACTGAGCATGTGGAGAGAGGTTCGTTCATCTAGCAAAAAAGGGAAAGGGTTGCAGGAGAAACTTTTACTCTGGTTTCTCAGTCTGTTTCCTAGTGCCGTTGTGAAGTTCCTGCAGTTTTCACTGTAAATCCGAGTTGGAGCTAGTACCTTCCCATATATATGTATGGAGTGGAGTTGGAAACAGAAAAGAAACTTTGTGTTCCCAACAAGCTAGTTGAAGGACTTCTTTCACACACAGTTATCTCTCAAAACTGAGCATGTGGGGAGACGTTCGTTCATCTAGCACAATTGGAACGGTGTGCAGGAGAAACTTTTACTCTGGTTTCTCAGTCTGTTTCCTAGTGCCGGTTTGAAGTTCCTGCATTTTTCACAGTAAAACGGAGTTGGAGCTAGTACCTTCCCATATATATGTATGGAGTGGAGTTGGAAACTGAAAAAAAACTTTGTGTTCCCAACAAGCTAGTTGAAGGACGGCTTTCACACACACTTATCTCTCAAATCTGAGCATGTAGAGAGACGTTCGTTCACCTAGCACAAAGGGAACGGTTTGCAGGAGAAACTTTTACTCTGGTTTCTCAGTCTGTTTCTTAGTGCCGGTTTGAAGTTCCTGCAGTTTTCACTGTAAAACGGAGTTGGAGCTAGTACCGTCCCATATATATGTATGGAGTGGAGTTGGAAACTGAAAAGAAACATTGTGTTCCCAACGAGCTAGTTGAAGGACTTCTTTCACAAACACATATCTTTCAAAATTGAGCATGTGGAGAGACGTTCATTCATCTAGCACAAAGGGAACGGGTTGCAGGAGAAACTTTTACTGTGGTTTCTCAGTCTGTTTCTTAGTGCCGGTTGGAAGTTCCTGCAGTTTTCACTGAATAGCGGAGTTGGAGCTAGTACCTTCCCATATATATGTATGGAGTGGAGTTGGAAACTGAAAAGAAACTTTGTGTTCCCAACAAGCTAGTTGAAGGATGGCTTTCACACACACTTCTCTCTCAAAACTGAGCATGTGGAGAGACGTTCGTTCATCTAGCAAAAAAGGGAACGGGTTGCAGGAGAAACTTTTACTGTGTATTCTCAGTCTGTTTCCTAGTGCCGGTTTGATGTTCCTGCAGTTTTCACTGTAAAACGGTGTTGGAGCTAGTACCTTCCCATATATATTTATGGAGTGGAGTTGGAAACTGAAAAGAAACTTTGTGTTACCAACAAGCTGGTTGAAGTACGGCTTTCAAACACTCTTATCTCTCAAAACTGAGCATGTGGAGAGACGTTCGTTCATCTAGCACAATTGGAACGGGTGCAGGAGAAACTTTTACTCTGGTTTCTCAGTCTGTTTCCTAGTGCCGGTTTGAAGTTCCTGCAGTTTTCACTGTAAAACTGAGTTGGAGCTAGTACCTTCCCATATATATGTATGGAGTGGAGTTGGAAACTGAAAAGAAACTTTGTGTTCCCAACAAGCTAGTTGAAGGACGGCTTTCACACTCACTTATCTCACAAAAATGAGCATGTGGAGAGACGTTCGTTCATCTAGCAAAAAAGGGAACGGTTTGCAGGAGGAACTGTTTCTCTGGTTTCTCAGTCTGTTTCCTAGTGCCGGTTTGAAGTTCCTGCAGTTTTCACTGTAAAACGGAGTTGGAGCTAGTACCTTCCCATATATATGTATGGAGTGG
This sequence comes from Camelus ferus, assembly GCF_009834535.1. Taxonomy (NCBI): domain Eukaryota; kingdom Metazoa; phylum Chordata; class Mammalia; order Artiodactyla; family Camelidae; genus Camelus; species Camelus ferus. Next base: position 14,203 of record NW_022589700.1, on the reverse strand, counting down.
AGTTGGAAACTGAAAAGAAACTTTGTGTTCCCAACAAGCTGGTTGAAGTACGGCTTTCAAACACACTTATCTCTCAAAACTGAGCATGTGGAGAGACGTTCGTTCATCTAGCACAATTGGAAAGGGGTGCAGGAGAAACTTTTACTCTGGTTTCTCAGTCTGTTTCCTAGTGCCGGTTTGAAGTTCCTGCAGTTTTCACTGTAAAACAGAGTTGGAGCTAGTACCTTCCCATATATATGTATGGAGTGGAGTTGGAAATTGAAAAGAAACTTTGTGTTCCCAACAAGCTAGTTGAAGGACGGCTTTCACACTCACTTATCTCACAAAAATGAGCATGTGGAGAGACTTTCGTTCATCTAGCAAAAAAGGGAACGGGTTGCAGGAGAAACTTTTACTGTGGTTTCTCAGTCTGTTTCCTAGTGCCGGTTTGAAGTTCCTGCAGTTTTCACTGTAAAACGGAGTTGGAGCTAGTACCTTCCCATATATATGTATGGAGTGGAGTTGGAAACTGAAAAGAAACTGTGTTCCCAACAAGCTAGTTGAAGGACGGCTTTCACACACACTTATCTCTCAAATCTGAGAATGTAGAGAGACGTTCGTTCATCTAGCACAAAGGGAACGGGTTGCAGGAAAAATATTTACTCTGGTTTCTCAGTCTGTTTCCTAGTGCCGGTTTGAAGTTCCTGCAGTTTTCAATGTAAAACGGAGTTGGAGCTAGTACCGTCCCATATATATGTATGGAGTGGAGTTCGAAACTGAAAAGAAACATTGTGTTCCCAACAAGCTAGTTGAAGGTCTTCTTTCACACACACTTATCTCTCAAGATTGAGCATGTGGAGAGACGTTCGTTCATCTAGCACAATTGGAACGGAGTGCAGGAGGAAGTTTTTATATGGTTTCTCAGTCTGTTTCCTAGTGCCGGTTTGAAGTTCCTGCAGTTTTCACTGTAAAACCGAGTTGGAGCTAGTACCTTCCCATATATATGTATGGAGTGGAGTTGGAAACTGAAAAGAAACTTTGTGTTCCCAACAAGATAGTTGAAGGACGGCTTTCACACACACTTATCTCTCAAAATTGAGCATGTGGAGAGACGTTCGTTCATCTAGCACAAAGGGAACGGGTTGCAGGAAAAACTTTTACTCTGTTATCTTAGTCTGTTTCCTAGTGCCGGTTGGAAGTTCCTGCAGTTTTCACTGTAAAACCGAGTTGGAGCTAGTACCATCCCATATATATGTATGCATTGGAGTTGGAAACTGAAAAGATACTTTGTGTTCCCAACAAGCTAGTTGAAGGACGGCATTAACACACACTTATCTCTCAAAACTGAGCATGTGGAGAGACATTTGTTCATCTAGCACAAAGGGAACGGGTTGCAGGAGAAACTTTTACTCTGGTTTCTCAGTCTGTTTCCCAGTGCCGGTTTGATGTTCCTGCAGTTTTCACTGTTAAACCGAGTTGGAGCTAGTTCCTTCCCATATATATGTATGGAGTGGAGTTGGAAACTGAAAAGAAACTTTGTGTTCCCAACAAGCTAGTTGAAGTACTTCTTTCACACACACTTATCTCTCAAAACTGAGCATGTGGAGAGACGTTCGTTCATCTAGCACAATTGGAACGGGTTGCAGGAGAAACTTTTACTCTGCTTTCTCAGTCTGTTTCCTAGTGCCGGTTTCAAGTTCCTGCAGTTTTCACTGTAAAAAAGTTGGAGCTATTCCTTTCCCATATATATATATGGAGTGGAGTTGGAAACTGAAAAGAAACTTTGTGTTCCCAACAAGCTAGTTGAAGGACGGCTTTCACACACACTTATCTCTCAAAACTGAGCATGTGGGGAGACGTTCGTTCATCTAGCAAAAAAGGGAACGGGTTGCAGGAGAAAGTTTTTCTATGGTTTCTCAGTCTTTTTCCTAGTGCCGGTTTGAAGTTCCTGCAGTTTTCACTGTAAAACGGAGTTGCAGCTAGTACCTTCCCATATATATGTATGGAGTGGAGTTGGAAAATGAAAAGAAACTTTGTGTTCCCAACAAGCTAGTTGAAGGACTTCTTTCACACAGACATATCTCTCAAAATTGAGCATGTGGGGAGACGTTCGTTCATCTAGTACAATTAGAACGGTGTGCTGGAGAAACTTTTACTCTGGTTTCTCAGTCTGTTTCCTAGTGCCGGTTTGAAGTTCCTGCAATTTTCAATGTAAAACGGAGTTGGAGCTAGTACCTTCCCATATATATGTATGGAGTGGAGGTGGAAACTGAAAAGATACTTTGTGTTCCCAACAAGCTAGTTGAAGTACGGCTTTCACACACACTTTTCTCTCAAAACTGAGATTGTGGAGAGACGTTCGTTCATCTAGCAAAAAAGGGAACGGTTTGCAGGAGAAACTTTTACTGTTGTTTCTCAGACTGTTTTCTAGTGCCGTTTTGAAGTTCCTGCAGTTTTCACTGTAAAACCGAGTTGGAGCTAGTACCTTCCCATATATATGTATGGAGTGGAGTTGGAAACTGAAAAGAAACTTTGTGTTCCCAACAAGATAGTTGAAGGACGGCTTTCACACACACTTATCTCTCCAAACTAAGCATGTGGGGAGACGTTCGTTCATCTAGCACAAAGGGAACGGGTTGCAGGAGAAACTTTTACTCTGGTTTCTCAGTCTGTTTCCCAGTGCCTGTTTGATGTTCCTGCAGTTTTCACTGTAAAACCGAGTTGGAGCTAGTTACCTTCCCATATATATGTATGGAGTGGAGTTGGAAACTGAAAAGAAACTTTGTGTTCCCAACAAGCTAGTTGAAGTATTTCTTTCACACACACTTATCTCTCAAAACTGAGCATGTGGAGAGACGTTCGTTCATCTAGCACAATTGGAACGGGTTGCAGGAGAAACTTTTACTCTGCTTTCTCAGTCTGTTTCCTAGTGCCGGTTTCAAGTTCCTGCAGTTTTCACTGTAAAAAGTTGGAGCTATTCCTTTCCCATATATATATATGGAGTGGAGTTGGAAACTGAAAAGAAACTTTGTGTTCCCAACAAGCTAGTTGAAGGACGGCTTTCACACACACTTATCTCTCAAAACTGAGCATGTGGGGAGACGTTCGTTCATCTAGCACAAAGGGAACGGGTTGCAGGAGAAAGTTTTTCTATGGTTTCTCAGTCTGTTTCCTAGTGCCGGTTTGAAGTTCCTGCAGTTTTCACTGTAAAACCGAGTTGGAGCTAGTACCTTCCCATATGTATGTATCGAGTGGAGTTGGAAACTGAAAAGAAACTTTGTGTTCCCAACAAGCTAGTTGAAGTACGGCTTTCACACACACTTATCTCTCAAAACTGAGCATGTGGAGAGACTTTCGTTCATCTAGCACAATTGGAACGGGGTGAAGGAGAAACTTTTAGTCTGGTTTCTCAGTCTGTTTCCTAGTGCCGGTTTGAAGTTCCTGCAGTTTTCACTGAAAAACCGAGTTGGAGCTAGTACCTTCCCATATATATGTATGGAGTGGAGTTGGAAACTGAAAAGAAACTTTGTGTTCCCAACAAGCTAGTTGAAGGACGGCTTTCACACACACTTATTTCTCAAAACTGAGCATTTGGAGAGACGTTCGTTCATCTAGCACAATTGGAACTGGGTGCAGGTGAAACTTTTACTCTGGTTTCTCAGTCTGTTTCCTAGTGCCGGTTTGAATTTCCTGCAGTTTTCACTGTAAAACCGAGTTGGAGCTAGTACCTTCCCATATATATGTATGGAGTGGAGTTGGAAACTGAAAAGAAACTTTGTGTTCCCAACAAGCTAGTTGAAGTACGGCATTCACACACACTTATCTCTCAAAACTGAGCATGTAGAGAGACGTTCGTTCATCTAGCAAAAAAGGGAACGGGTTGAAGGAAAAACATTTACTCTGTTTTCTCAGTCTGTTTCCTAGTGCCGGTTTGATGTTCCTGCAGTTTTCACTGTAAAACGATGTTGGAGCTAGTACCTTCCCATATATATGTATGGAGTTGAGTTGGAACCTGAAAAGAAACTTTGTGTTCCCAACAAGCTATTTGAAGGACATCTTTCAAACACAGTTACCTCTCAAAATTGAGCATGTGGAGAGCCGTTCGCTCATCTAGCACAAGGGGAACTGGTTGCAGGAGAAACTTTTACTCTGGTTTCTCAGTCTGTTTCCTAGTGCCGGTTTGAAGTTCCTGCACTTTTCACTGTAAAACGGTGTTGGAGCTAGTACCTTCCCATATATATGTATGGAGTGGAGTTGGAAACTGAAAAGAAACTTTGTGTTCCCAACAAGCTAGTTGAAGGACTTCTTTCACACACATTTATCTCTCAAAACTGAGCATGTGGAGAGACGTTCGTTCATCTAGCAAAAAAGGGTACGTGTTGCAGTAGAAACTTTTACTTGTTTTCTCTGTCTGTTTCCTAGTGCCGGTTTGAAGTTCCTGCAGTTTTCACTGTAAAACCAGGGGGAGCTTGTACCTTCCCATATATTTGTATGGAGTGGAGTTGGAAACTGAAAAGAATCTTTGTGTTCCCAACAAGCTAGTGGAAGTATGGCTTTCACACACACTTATCTCTCAAAACTGAGCATGTGGAGAGACGTTCGTTCATCTAGCACAAAGGGAACGGGTTGCAGGAGAAACTTTTACTCTGCTATCTCAGTCTGTTTCCTAGTGCCGGTTTCATGTTCCTGCAGTTTTCACTGTAAAAAAGTTGGAGGTAGTTCTTTCCCATATATATGTATGGAGTGGAGTTGGAAACTGAAAAGAAACTTTGTGTTCCCAACAAGCTAGTTGAAGGACGGCTTTCACACACACTTATCTCTCAAAACTGAGCATGTGGAGAGACGTTCGTTCATCTAGCAAAAAAGGGAACGGGTTGCAGGGGAAACTTTTACTTGTTTTCTCAGTGTGTTTCCTAGTGCCGTTTTGAAGTTCCTGCAGTTTTCACTGTAAAACGGAGTTGGAGCTAGTACCTTCCCATATATATGTATGGAGTGGAGTTGGAAAATGAAAAGAAACTTTGTGTTCCAAACAAGCCAGTTGAAGGACTTCTTTCACACACACTTATCTCTCAAAATTGAGCATGTGGAGAGACGTTCGTTCATCTAGCACAATTGGAACGGGGTGCAGGAGAAACTTTTACTCTGGTTTCTCAGTCTGTTTCCTATTGCCGGTTTGAAGTTCCTGCAGTTTTCACTGTAAAACGGAGTTGGAGCTAGTACCTTCCCATATATATGTATGGAGTGGAGTTGGAAACTGAAAAGAAACTTTGTGTTCCCAACAAGCTAGTTGAAGGACGGCTTTCACACACACTTATCTCTCAAAACTAAGCATGTGGAGAGACGTTCGTTCATCTAGCACAAAGGGAACGGGTTGCAGGAGAAACTTTTACTCTGCTTTCTCAGTCTGTTTCCTAGTGCCGGTTTCAAGTTCCTGCAGGTTCACTGTAAAACGAAGTTGGAGCTAGTACCTTCCCATAGATATCTATCGAGTGGAGTTGGATATTGAAAAGAAACTTTGTGTTCCCAACAAGATAGTTGAAGGACGGCTTTCACACACACTTATCTCTCAAAACTGAGCATGTGGAGAGACGTTCGTTCATCTAGCACAATTGGAACGGGGTGCAGGAGAAACTTTTACGCTGGTTTCTCAGTCTGTTTCCTAGTGCCGGTTTGAAGTTCCTGCAGTTTTCACTGTAAATCCGAGTTGGGGCTTGTACCTTCCCATATATATGTATGGAGTGGAGTAGGAAACTGAAAAGAAACTTAGTGTTCCCAACAAGCTAGTTGAAGGACTTCATTCACACACACTTATCACTCAAATCTGAGCATGTGGAGAGATGTTCGTTCATCTAGCACAAAGAGAAAGGGTTGCAGGAGAAACTTTTACTCTGGTTTCTCAGTCTGTTTCCTAGTGCCGGTTTGAAGTTCCTGCAGTTTTCACTGTAAAACCTAGGTGGAGCTAGTACCTTCCCATATATATGTATGGAGTGGAGTTGGAAACTGAAAAGAAACTTTGTGTTCCCAACAAGCTAGTTGAAGGACGGCTTTCACACACACTTTTCTCTCAAAACTGAGCATGTGGAGAGACGTTCGTTCATCTAGCAAAAAAGGGAACTGGTTGCAGGAGAAACTTTTACTGTGGTTTCTCAGACTGTTTCCTAGTGCCGTTTTGAAATTCCTGCAGTTTTCACTTTAAAACCGAGTTGGAGCTAGTACCTTCCCATATATATGTATGGAGTGGAGTTGGAAACTGAAAAGAAACTTTGTGTTCCCAACAAGCTAGTTGAAGGATTTCTTTCACACACACTTATCTCTCAAAAATGAGCATGTGGGGAGACGTTCGTTCATCTAGCACAGTTGGAACGGAGTGCAGGAGAAAGTTTTTCTATGGTTTCTCATTCTGTTTCCTAGTGCCGGTTTGAAGTTCCTGCAGTTTTCACTGTAAAACCGAGTTGGAGCTAGTACCTTCCCATATATATGTATGGAGTGGAGTTGGAAACTGAAAAGAAACTTTGTGTTCCCAACAAGTTAGTTGAAGGAATTCTTTCACACACACTTATCTCTCAAAATTGAGCATGTGGGGAGACGTTCGTTCATCTAGCACAATTGGAACGGGTTGCTGGAGAAACTTTTACTCTGTTTACTCAGTCTGTTTCCTAGTGCCGGTTTGAAGTTCCTGCAGTTTTCACTGTAAAGCCGAGTTGGAGGTAGTACCTTCCCATATATATGTATGGAGTGGAGGTGGAAACTGAAAAGATACTTTGTGTTCCCAACAAGCTAGTTGAAGGACGGCTTTCACACACACTTATCACTCAAATCTGAGCATGTGGAGAGACGTTCGTTCATCTAGCACAAAGGGAACGGGTTGCAGGAGAAACTTTTACTCTGGTTTCTCAGTCTGTTTCCTAGTGCCGTTTTGAAGTTCCTGCAGTTTTCACTGTAAAACCTAGGTGGAGTTAGTACCTTCCCATATATATGTATGGAGTGGAGTTGGAAACTGAAAAGAAACTTTGTGTTCCCGGCAAGCTAGTTGAAGTACGGCTTTCACACACACTTTTCTCTCAAAAGTGAGCATGTGGAGAGACGTTCGTTCATCTAGCAATAAAGGGAACTGGTTGCAGGAGAAACTTTTACTGTGGTTTCTCAGACTGTTTCCTAGTGTCGGTTTGAAGTTCCTGCAGTTTTCACTGTAAAACCGAGTTGGAGCTAGTACCTTCCCATATATATGTATGGAGTGGAGTTGGAAACTGAAAAGAAACTTTGTGTTCCCAACAAGCTAGTTGAAGGACTTCTTTCACACACACTTATCTCTCAAAACTGAGCATGTGGGGAGACGTTCGTTCATCTAGCACAATTGGAACGGGGTGCTGGAGAAACTTTTACTCTGGTTTCTCAGTCTGTTTCCTAGTGCCGGTTTGAAGTTCCTGCAGTTTTCACTGTAAAACGGAGTTGGAGCTAGTACCTTCCCATATATATGTATGGAGTGGAGGTGGAAACTGAAAATAAACTTTGTGTTCCCAACAAGCTAGTTGAAGGACTTCTTTCACACACACTTATCTCTCAAAACTGAGCATGTGGGGAGACGTTAGTTCATCTAGCACAATTGGAACGGGGTGCTGGAGAAACTTTTACTCTGGTTTCTCAGTCTGTTTCCTAGTGCCGGTTTGAAGTTCCTGCAGTTTTCACTGTAAAACGGAGTTGGAGCTAGTACCTTCCCATATATATGTATGGAGTGGAGGTGGAAACTGAAAAGATACTTTGTGTTCCCAACAAGCTATTTGAAGGACGGCTTTCACACACACTTTTCTCTCAAAACTGAGATTGTGGAGAGACGTTCGTTCATCTAGCAAAAAAGGGAACGGGTTGCAGGAGAAACTTTTACTGTGGTTTCTCAGACTGTTTTCTAGTGCCGTTTTGAAGTTCCTGCAGTTTTCACTGTAAAACCGAGTTGGAGCTAGTACCTTCCCATATATATGTATGGAGTGGAGTTGGAAACTGAAAAGAAACTTTGTGTTCCCAACAAGATAGTTGAAGGACGGCTTTCACACACACTTATCTCTCAAAACTGAGCATGTGGGGAGACGTTCGTTCATCTAGCACAATTGGAACGGAGTGCAGGAGAAAGTTTTTATATGGTTTCTCAATCTGTTTCCTAGTGCCGGTTTGAAGTTCCTGCAGTTTTCACTGTAAAACCGAGTTGGAGCTAGTACCTTCCCATATATATGTATGGAGTGGAGTTGGAAACTGAAAAGAAACTTTGTGTTCCCAACAAGATAGTTGAAGGACGGCTTTCACACACACTTATCTCTCAAAATTGAGCATGTGGAGAGACGTTCGTTCATCTAGCACAAAGGGAACGGTTTGCAGGTAAAACTTTTACTCTGTTATCTCAGTCTGTTTCCTAGTGCCGGTTGGAAGTTCCTGCAATTTTCACTGTAAAACCGAGTTGGAGCTAGTACCTTCCCATATATATGTATGGAGTGGAGTTGGAAACTGAAAAGAAACTTTGTGTTCCCAAAAAGCTAGTTGAAGGACGGCTTTCACACACACTTATCTCTCAAAACTGAGCATGTGGGGAGACGTTCGTTCATCTAGCACAAAAGGAACGGGTGGTAGGAGAAAGTTTTTCTATGGTTTCTCAGTCTGTTTCCTAGTGCCGGTTTGAAGTTCCTGCAGTTTTCACTGTAAAACCGAGTTGGAGCTAGTACCATCCCATATATATGTATGCATTGGAGTTGGAAACTGAAAAGATACTTTGTGTTCCCAACAAGCTAGTTGAAGGACTTCTTTCACACACACTTATCTCTCAAAACTGAGCATGTGGAGAGACATTTGTTCATCTAGCACAAAGGGAACGGGTTGCAGGAGAAACTTTTACTCTGGTATCTCAGTCTGTTTCCCAGTGCCGGTTTGATGTTCCTGCAGTTTTCACTGTTAAACCGAGTTGGAGCTAGTTCCTTCCCATATATATGTATGGAGGGAAGTTGGAAACTGAAAAGAAACTTTGTGTTCCCAACAAGCTAGTTGAAGTACTTCTTTCACACACACTTATCTCTCAAAACTGAGCATGTGGAGAGACGTTCGTTCATCTAGCACAATTGGAACGGGTTGCAGGAGAAACTTTTACTCTGCTTTCTCAGTCTGTTTCCTAGTGCCGGTTTCAAGTTCCTGCAGTTTTCACTGTAAAAAAGTTGGAGCTATTCCTTTCCCATATATATATATGGAGTGGAGTTGGAAACTGAAAAGAAACTTTGTGTTCCCAACAAGCTAGTTGAAGGACTTCTTTCACACACACTTATCTCTCAAAACTGAGCATGTGGGGAGACGTTCGTTCATCTAGAACAATTGGAACGGAGTGCAGGAGAAAGTATTTCTATGGTTTCTCAGTCTTTTTCCTAGTGCCGGTTTGAAGTTCCTGCATTTTTCACTGTAAAACGGAGTTGCAGCTAGTACCTTCCCATATATATGTATGGAGTGGAGTTGGAAAATGAAAAGAGACTTTGTGTTCCCAACAAGCTAGTTGAAGGACTTCTTTCACACACACATATCTCTCAAAATTGAGCATGTGGGGAGACGTTCGTTCATCTAGTACAATTGGAACGGTGTGCTGGAGAAACTTTTACTCTGGTTTCTCAGTCTGTTTCCTAGTGCCGGTTTGAAGTTCCTGCAATTTTCAATGTAAAACGGAGTTGGAGCTAGTACCTTCCCATATATATGTATGGAGTGGAGGTGGAAACTGAAAAGATACTTTGTGTTCCCAACAAGCTAGTTGAAGGACGGCTTTCACACACACTTTTCTCTCAAAACTGAGATTGTGGAGAGACGTTCGTTCATCTAGCAAAAAAGGGAACGGTTTGCAGGATGAAACTTTTACTGTTGTTTCTCAGACTGTTTTCTTGTGCCGTTTTGAAGTTCCTGCAGTTTTCACTGTAAAACCGAGTTGGAGCTAGTACCTTCCCATATATATGTATGGAGTGGAGTTGGAAACTGAAAAGAAACTTTGTGTTCCCAACAAGATAGTTGAAGGACGGCTTTCACACACACTTATCTCTCAAAACTGAGCATGTGGGGAGACGTTCGTTCATCTAGCACAATTGGAACGGAGTGCAGGAGAAAGTTTTTATATGGTTTCTCAGTCTGTTTCCTAGTGCCGGTTTGAAGTTCCTGTAGTTTTCACTGTAAAACCGAGTTGGAGCTAGTACCATCCCATATATATGTATGCAGTGGAGTTGGAAACTGAAAAGATACTTTGTGTTCCCAACAAGATAGTTGAAGGACGGCATTAACACACACTTATCTCTCAAAACTGAGCATGTGGAGAGACGTTTGTTCATCTAGCACAAAGGGAACGGGTTGCAGGAGAAACTTTTACTCTGGTTTCTCAGTCTGTTTCCCAGTGCCGGTTTGATGTTCCTGCAGTTTTCACTGTAAAACCGAGTTGGAGCTAGTTCCTTCCCATATATATGTATGGAGTGGAGTTGGAAACTGAAAAGAAACTTTGTGTTCCCAACAAGCTAGTTGAAGTACTTCTTTCACACACACTTATCTCTCAAAACTGAGCATGTGGAGAGACGTTCGTTCATCTAGCACAATTGGAACGGGTTGCAGGAGAAACTTTTACTCTGCTTTCTCAGTCTGTTTCCTAGTGCCGGTTTCAAGTTCCTGCAGTTTTCACTGTAAAAAGTTGGAGCTATTCCTTTCCCATATATATATATGGAGTGGAGTTGGAAACTGAAAAGAAACTTTGTGTTCCCAACAAGCTAGTTGTAGGACGGCTTTCACACACACATATCTCTCAAAACTGAGCATGTGGAGAGACGTTCGTTCATCTAGCAAAAAACGGAACGGGTTGCAGGAGAAACTTTTACTTGTTTTCTCAGTCTGTTTCCTAGTGCCGTTTTGAAGTTACTGCATTTTTCACTGTAAAACCGAGTTGGAGCTAGTACCTTCCCATATATATGTATGGAGTGGAGTTTGCAACTGAAAAGAATCTTTGTGTTCCCAACAAGCAAGTTGAAGGACTTCTTTCACACACACTTATCTCTCAAAACTGAGCATGTGGAGAGACGTTCGTTCATCTAGCACAAAGGGAACGGGTTGCAGGAGAAACTTTTACTCTGGATTCTCAGTCTGTTTCCTAGTGCCTGTTTGAAGTTCCTGCAGTTTTCACTGTAAATCCGAGTTGGAGCTAGTACCTTCCCATATATATGTATGGAGTGGATTTGGAAACTGTAAAGAAACTTTGTGTTCCCAACAAGCTAGTTGAAGAACTTCTTTCACACACACTTATCTCTCAAAATTGAGCATGTGGGGAGACGTTCGTTCATCTAGCACAATTGGAACGGGTTGCAGGAGAAACTTTTACTCTGGTTTCTCAGTCTGTTTCCTATTGCCGGTTTGAAGTTCCTGCATTTTTCACTGTAAAACCGAGTTGGAGCTAGTTCCTTCCCATATATATGTATGGAGTGGGGTTGGAAACTGAAAAGAAACTTTATGTTCCCAACAAGCTAGTTGAAGGACGGCTTTTACACACACTTATCTCTCAAAACTAAGCATGTGGGGAGACGTTCGTTCATCTAGCACAAAGGGAACGGGTTGCAGGAGAAAGTTTTTCTATGGTTTCTCAGTCTGTTTCCTAGTGCCGGTTTGAAGTTCCTGCAGTTTTCACTGTAAAACAGAGTTGGAGCTAGTACCTACCCATATATATGTATGGAGTGGAGTTGGAAACTGAAAAGAAACTTTGTGTTCCCAACAAGCTAGTTGAAGGACGGCTTTCACACACACTTATCTCTCAAAATTTAGCATGTGGGGAGACGTTCGTTCATCTAGCAAAAAAGGGAACGTGTTGCAGGAGAAACTTTTACTCTGGTTTCTCAGTCTGTTTCCTAGTGCCGGTTTCAAGTTCCTGCAGTTTTCACTGTAAAAAAGTTGGAGCTATTCCTTTCCCATATATATATATGGAGTGGAGTTGGAAACTGAAAAGAAACTTTGTGTTCCCAACAAGCTAGTTGAAGGACGGCTTTCACACACACATATCTCTCAAAACTGAGCATGTGGAGAGACGTTCGTTCATCTAGCAAAAAAGGGAACGGGTTGCAGGAGAAACTTTTACTTGTTTTCTCAGTCTGTTTCCTAGTGCCGTTTTGAAGTTCCTGCAGTTTTCACTGTAAAACCGAGTTGGAGCTTGTACTTTCCCATATATATGTATGGAGTGGAGTTTGCAACTGAAAAGAAACTTTGTGTTCCCAACAATCAAGTTTAAGGACTTCTTTCACACACACTTATCTCTCAAAACTGAGCATGTGGAGAGACGTTCGTTCATCTAGCACAAAGGGAACGGGTTGCAGGAGAAACTTTTACTCTGGTTTCTCAGTCTGTTTCCTAGTGCCTGTTTGAAGTTCCTGCAGTTTTCACTGTAAATCCGAGTTGGAGCTAGTACCTTCCCATATATATGTATGGAGTGGATTTGGAAACTGAAAAGAAACTTTGTGTTCCCAACAAGCTAGTTGAAGGACTTCTTTCACACACACTTATCTCTCAAAATTGAGCATGTGGGGAGACGTTCGTTCATCTAGCACAATTGGAACGGGTTGCAGGAGAAACTTTTACTCTGCTTTCTCAGTCTGTTTCCTAGTGCTGGTTTCAAGTTCCTGCAGTTTTCACTGTAAAACCGAGTTGGAGCTAGTTCCTTCCCATATATATGTATGGAGTGGAGTTGGAAACTGAAAAGAAACTTTGTGTTCCCAACAAGCTAGTTGAAGGACTTCTTTCACACACACTTATCTCTCAAAACTGAGCATGTGTAGAGACGTTCGTTCATCTAGCACAATTGGAACGGGTTGCAGGAGAAACTTTTACTCTGGTTTCTCAGTCTGTTTCCTAGTGCCGGTTTGAAGTTCCTGCAGTTTTCACTGTAAAACCGAGTTGGAGCTAGTACCTTCCCATATATATGTATGGAGTGGAGTTGGAAACTGAAAAGAACTTTGTGTTCCCAACAAGCTAGTTGAAGGACTGCTTTCACACACACTTATCTCTCAAAACTTGAGCATGTGGAGAGACGTTCGTTCATCTAGCACAAAGGGAACGGGTTGCAGGAGAAACTTTTTACTCTGGTTTCTCAGTCTGTTTCCTAGTGCCGGTTTGAAGTTCCTGCAGTTTTCACTGTAAAACGAGTTGGAGCTAGTACCTTCCCATATATATGTATGGAGTGGAGTTGGAAACTGAAAAGAAACTTTGTGTTCCCAACAAGCTAGTTGAAGGACGGCTTTCACACACACTTATTCTCTCAAAATTGAGCATGTGGAGAGACGTTCGTTCATCTAGCACAAAAGGGAACGGTTGCAGGAGAAACTTTTACTCTGGTTTCTCAGTCTGTTTCCTAGTGCCGGTTTTGAAGTTCCTGCAGTTTTCACTGTAAAACCGAGTTGGAGCTAGTACCTTCCCATATATATGTATGGAGTGGAGTTGGAAACTGAAAAGAAACTTTGTGTTCCCAACAAGCTAGTTGAAGGACGGCTTTCACACACACTTATCTCTCAAAACTGAGCATGTGGGAGACGTTCGTTCATCTAGCACAAAGGGAACGGGTTGCAGGAGAAAGTTTTTACTATGGTTTCTCAGTCTGTTTCCTAGTGCCGGTTTGAAGTTCCTGCAGTTTTCACTGTAAAACCGAGTTGGAGCTAGTACCATCCCATATATATGTATGCAGTGGAGTTGGAAACTGAAAAGATACTTTGTGTTCCCAAAAAGCTAGTTGAAAGGACGGCCTTTTCACACACACTTATCTCTCAAAACTGAGCATGATGGGGAGATCCGTTCGTTCATCTAGCAACAAAAGGAACGGGTTGTAGGAGGAAAGTTTTCTATGGTTTCGCAGTCTGTTTCCTAGTGCCGGTTTGAAAGTTCATGCCGTTTTCACTGTAAACCCGAGTGGAGCTAGTACACATCCCATATATTATTGTATGCATTGGAGTTTGGCAAAACTGAAAGATACTTCGTGTTCCCAACAAGCTAGTTGAAAGTACTTCTTTCACACACACTTATCTCTCAAAACTGAGCATGTGGAGAGACGTTCGTTCATCTAGCACAATTGGAACGGGTTGCAGGAGAAACTTTTACTCTGCTTCTCAGTCTGTTTCCTAGTGCCGGTTTCAAGTTCCTGCAGTTTTCACTGTAAAAAGTTGGAGCTATTCCTTTCCCATATATATATATGGAGTGGAGTTGG